>NW_020884890.1:2901746-3172679 GCF_003945725.1 Corapipo altera
TGGAGGCAGAGGCCCCCGCCGCGCCGCGCGGCCTCACCCAGCCCTCGCCGGGCCGGACAGCGCTGGGCCGGGCCTGCCGCGGCGGCGGCGACGGCGGGGCCGCGGCCTGTGCTGGCCGGGCCTGTACAGGCGGAGGGGCCTACAGCACGGGCTGGGCAGGGAGGCGGGGCCGCCGCCCGCACTCGTGCGAAGGCGACCCGCGGTCCGGCTGCGGGCCGCCAGCCGAGCCCCAGCCGCCCCGCTCCGTCGGCCCGGGCGCGGCCTGGCGGTGCTGGCGCGGCTGCTACGGAGGCTGCGGCCCGCGGGCCCGGTCCGGCCGTGCCCGGCTCCTCTCCCGGCCCGTGACATGGCGCTTCGGCCTCGGCCTCGCTACCTCGCCCGTGTCCGTGCGGGACCTGCCGCAGGTTCCCTGCCCGAGCTGTGTCGCTTCTGCTGCGGGCTCCCCCACACCGCCTGCCCTGCCCCGCAGGTGCCACGTTTTGACCCTTCTTAGCAACGCTTGTCTCTTGCCACTCTCTGAGTCGCCGATATCTTCTTGCCCCATACAAACCCGAGGAACAAATACCAATTTAGATTCTGCTGTTCTTCCTGCTCGTTCTGACCTGTTCCGGGCTCCTCCTCCTGTCTCCCAAACTTAGCATCACCAAAAATTTCTGCATTTAACTGTTGCATATAGTAACTCACAGTAGGAAGTGCAGGAGAAAATGTGGTCGACAGCAGTACCTGGGGGATTCAGTGGCCTGGTGGTATTTCCAGATCCTATTCTGGGATTAAGTGCTCTTTCTGAGACAATGTGTCTGCACTTATTACTTGCTACTGCGATGCAAATAATTGATAACGCTCAGGCTTTAGTAGAGCCATCCCTCGCGTGACTGTGAGTGTGCATTCTCTGTGGTCTGCACAATGGAGACCTGTTAGAGCCGAGTGAGGAGTGTTTGGAAGAAGAGCACTTTGTGCAGCCTAGGTTGAGTTAGTAGAAATAGCCTATAGAATGAAGCATAAAAACGAGCAAGGAAAGACAGCAATATGGCGTGACAGGAGCTATACCATACAAATTGGAGTTGTGATATTGTCTTTTATGTAGCTGTTAATCCACTACACAATTTTTATACGTTTGCTTTTATAAAAACATATGCTAGTGTTGCTAAACAGTGGAAATATTTTAGGATTTAATGTAAGGATGGTAAACATATGGCATCTTTTTAATACCACTGATTCATACTTTGTTTTGCTTAATTAATCTCTTGCGGTTTGGGACACAATGTAAGGACGACCTGGAAAACATAGATATTTATATTTCTTGGAATAATTGGAGTGGCCCTTACGCTTAGTGTATATCCCACAATGAAGCTCTCCTTTTTGCTCTACCAAGTAGCTTCTGCTTTTAATTTCTGTAGTTGCCTTGAAAGACTATACATATAAATATGGAGTTCTGAACACCTGGTTTTTTTCAGCTATTATTGCCTGTTACTCAGTCATTCAGTTTTTATGTGCATTTTACATTTGCAAACCCTCAGAAATTTCAAGCAGCTGAAAGGGCACCTTT
The DNA here is from genome assembly GCF_003945725.1 of Corapipo altera. Classification (NCBI taxonomy): domain Eukaryota; kingdom Metazoa; phylum Chordata; class Aves; order Passeriformes; family Pipridae; genus Corapipo; species Corapipo altera. The sequence goes on from NW_020884890.1 coordinate 2,903,293, forward strand.
TGGTGCTGTGGCACAAACCATGTTGTCTAGATATAATTCAACACAGTTAGCTGAAGGAGTGCAATATAGTGGTAAGATGTTCCAAAGAGAACAGAAGCTCTAACACGTCTTACCTGACATCCCTCTTTAAAGAGGGGATTAGCTTTACTGCTGTTTTTGTGCTAAGAGTTGAGCTGATGTATGCTGTATGAATTTTTTATCTGTTATTTTAATGAGAGTTTGTATTTTCCTTGGTCAACCTAAGTATTGTTAAACCCAAGTTTTAAAAATACTAGGGGGATAGGTACATTGTATTAGAAGCTCTTTTTTTATGATAAGGGAATATTTTTGAAAGGTAATATTATGAAGTAGCAATGATGAAGTTCCCTAAATAGACATAGGAGTGCTCATTATACAGAAGCAAAAAGTGAGAAATGCAGACATTGTGCCACATCCACCTGAGTGGTGTCAATATAGCTGTGTGAGGGATAGTATATTTCCATTAGAAAACTTCATAAGGCTTAACCATTAAGGTTTTAACAATTTCTGAAAAAATTAAACAAACCCTAATTCTAATGTGTGTTTCCAGTGAACCATTATGAGAGAGACTGAGAAATTCAAAAGATATTACAAATGAAATTCTTCTCTGGGGTGACTGATAAATAATCAGTGTAACCTGTTACAGGGTTTAACGCTTGTACTATGTTGCAGGTGAAAATACTTGAAACAATTATTAAGGAACTCCAGGGTGGAAAGAGTTCAAGAGCATGACAGTAGTGATGGAAATATAATCTGCCTTTGTCTTTTTCTTTTTGGGAAATGTCTCTTGGTAGTGAGTTAAAAAATTCTAGAGGTATATGCAGTGATGAAGAGATTCATAAAATTATGTATAATCTTTAATTATGCTTAATTTTTTTGGGATTCAGGAGTACTTGCTGGTGGGACAGTCCAGCAAAGAAAAATGATGTACTTAACATTTCACAGTTTGAAGACTTTAAATTTCACATTTTATATTTACATATTCTACATTTCACAACATAAAGACATTTTTAAGACGTGACACAATTTCTAGTGTAGCACTATGTACCTCTTCTAGCTATAAAGTGAGGGTGAGGAATGTATTTTTTGGGGGAAGTTGCACTGTTCAAAACGTAACCGTTAAGATGATTTTCAGTGATCTGATAATTTGATATTGTATGATTAAGAAAAGGTTTCTTTGTACTCTTTCTGCATTTCTTTGTCTTCTAATTAAGTCCTTTTGTTTGAAATTTACTTTCACTTCCTGTTCACTGAAATGAGATACAGTTATGAGTGGTGAATGTAAGTATTTCATATAGGGAAGGTTTAATAAAGCAAATATCTTGAGCTCTCTGTCCTTCTCTTACTCCTTGCTATCATGATATTTCAAAGATCTGCTCTGTCAGTGAGGGGAGCAGCATATAACTTTAGGTTCTAGATAGATTTTGGGATGTGGTTGTTATTTGGTATATCTCTTGAGATTTTAGTAGCAAGGTGTGAAGTTTGAGTCAGTTGGTGTCTGAAGACTTTAGGGTGGGGGAACACAGAAATAGTATAAAAGAGCTGATTAAGAATGAAAGAAATGTTCAGATTTGCTTTCTTTGGTCTTTAGCAGGGCTTTGGTTTTGGTGCCGCTGAAAGCTAGATCATAAATTTTAAAAGAGGGATTAAGTTAATAAATACTAAATAGGGGATTTACAGCATATGGATATTCATGGGTTGATGTTTCTAAGTTTGTCAGTGTATCTGGTCTTCTTTTATGGCAATGCTGATGTTTCAAATAAACTTGTTGCATACATGTTGCTGTTAGGCAGGTCTTTGCCAGTGTCCTGTTTAAGGAGAGATAGATGAATGAGGAAGATCAAATTTGATGATGCTTAAAGACTAAAGGTCAGTAAACCATAGAACTGACCTTTTGGTCATTCCTTTGGATGGAATATCCGTTTTTTAAGTAGGGACACTGAAATTTTCTTTTAACAGTTCCAAACATGTTTTTGTGACTAGGTTGTAGTTCATGTGTTCATAAATCATATTGTTTATTTCATCAAAAATGTTTTGTCAGTTAATTTAATTCTCGAAGACCACCTCAGATGATGGGTTTTGAGCCAGCGTGAACCAGAGTAGAAAGCAGATTGGTGTTCGAATTCAAACTCACCAGAAAGTTGTCAAGTTTATGTCTTCTTCCACTGATGCACTGTCTGGTATTGATTTGGTTTTTTGTCCAGTGATGTATTTAGACTGTGAACTCTGTAAAATCTGTTACTACAGAAGACCTGGGTCTCAGTTGTGGCTTTTGGTGCTGTAATATCCATAAATGTTGTCACCAGGTGTGCAGCTTCTTAGTGCTTAAAACATAGATACACAGCAACTTAGCATTAATTTTCAATTAGGTGCTTGTGACCTTTCAAGTTTCGTGTGCGAGGGGGATTGTATGAGAACGTGTTGTGCATCAGGGCTTTGAAGCAACCTTCATTGGTAGGTGGGTTGTAAGTGTCAAGGTATCAGTGAGCCCATTGGGTGCTCTGACATCACAACTCCAGTGAACAAAGAGAAGCATTTGAAACTTTAGTGCTGTTTTTGGGTACAGTAGTTACCAAAAGACATGGGCAAGGGATTTTTTTTTTAAGATGCCTGTGTTATTAGCTAATTTCATGTCAATGAAAGTGCAGTTTCCCTCTTTTGATGAAAAGTTTTTGTTGGTTATTGTTACTTACTGATTCTTTTGTAACAGTGCTGGGTCAGCTTTTCCCATTTGTTTTGACATTAAGGTGGTATTCATGCAAGTAGCTGCATTCCTTTTGTTTGCTTTTCTGACCGGAGTTTACTACTGCTACATGAAGAAATAAACATAATAAGGATTGTTTATTGAGTCTGTTACTGTTGTTATTACTAGTCCTTGCTCCCAGTCACTTGGTGTGGGTAAGCACAAGAGACCAGGTCTTGTATTTTGAATGTTGTGATATTTCCTACATAGTCCAGTCAATAACTAGATTTACAAAAGCTTTTAAAAGCACCAGGCAGATTCAGTGAATTGGAAATGACAGACACTATTCAGAAAGATACATCAATGAAATGGAAGGAATTCTGGTATTGCTATGGTATCTTCAGCAGTTTCAGGCTCACTGATGCAGGTGGGTCAGTAAAGTAGATGGGATCTTCAACATCTAGGATTTTGAGTTGCCCAAATAAGCAGTGTGAGCTTTTTTTATTTTTTTGTTAAGTTCCTTCAGATTTTTACCCCTCCTCATTCCCAATTCTTGGTTGTATATACAATTTGTGATCATCGCTGCTTGAGGTGGATTTTAGATAAGAAACATGCTGAGGCAGTTGGATATCTCCACTAAACTATTTTTCTTTGTTGCAATAAGAAAATAATACAACAGGAACTGATGTAATTCTTTCCCTCTTTTGCAGACAAACTAAGAATGAAAAACCTTAAAGATGTACAGTATTTCGTGTCCAGATGCTAGTCTTCCTCCCCTTCTAAGATTAGTTTGAAAGGATATGCTTATTTGAGATATCTGTTTCTTTCCTTAGCAAGTGATCATTCTGGCTATTTGCCTCTTAATTTTGGAAAGTCATGTAGAACTGTTAGAGATATAATGAAAAAGTAGTAAATGGGGAGAAGATAAACATGCATAGCGATCCTACTGCATGTTTATTTTGTACCAGTATTGGTTATGACATATCTAGCTTAATTAATTCAAAAACCTGAAGAAATTAATTCCTTAAGTTGGAAGACTTAGACTGTAAAAGAAAACAATGTTGGGAGTATGAAATTTTATGGTAAACATAATGTGGGGAAAATTCCATGTTTAACTGTTGTGCTTTCTAACACAGTTTATAATGTTGGATCAATCACTTAGTGATGAAAGATGTTGGTTGGTGGGTTACTTCTTTGTAATTGCTGCAGTGTTACTTCTGTAATTGTTGCTCTTATTTTTGCAGTGGAGGGGCTGATTGAAACAAATCAGTAGCAAAAGTGTAAGAGAAATGTACTTTATTTAAGGAACTGAGGAGAATGCTCTCTATAATTTTAGCGTTTCTTTATGACGAGCTCTTATTGTACCCCCACTCTTGTCTGTGGCTGTGCTGTGGCAGTCTCAGTACCTGCCCTGATGCTCCAGGAGCCAGCAGGTGCGTTTCACTGAGCCTGGCTGGGCCTTGCTCCTTTGCCTCATTTGTGAACATTCCTCACTGGTTCTGCATGCAAATCGCTTTTCATATTCTGTTGCTTCTGATTAACTACCCAGTGGGAAAGCACTTCTGAATTACTGTGCGATGGGAGTACACTTGGTATGTGTGTGTCTGCTGTGAGTGATGCTGAGGCACTGGCCATTAGGGTTCAAGTGGAGGACACAGCTGTGTTCCAGGGTAGTAATACATTCTTCCTTTGAGGGATTAGACTTATTTTTGGAAATAAGTGATCATGAAAAACTTTACTGTGCTTTTACTGGTACCTCTGGCTATTTTTCCTGTTATTCAAAGTGTTTCAAATGCAAAATAAACCATTCAAAATTCATACACTTGAGGCACTGTGTAAGGGAAGATTTTTTTTTTTTGCAGCGACTGTTTCTAACAGTCATCTGTGTAGCTAAAGAACTCTGTCTTTAATCGTCAATCCCACAGATTCTACACTTCATGTGGTAGTTAATCTAGAATTGTTAGAAATAATTTTCTAAAATAGCTTGGTACCATACAAATTATGCAAAGAATTGCACAGCGGTTTCTTGAACCAGGTAAAGCAAAATTTTGATTTCATGTGGTTTACTGAGACAGCCTCTCTATTTTAAAAATTGTAGAACAAATCCTTTAATCTTAGATTTTGTGGTGGTAGGACTTATATGCAACCTCCCTTCTTTTATATCTGTACAATGACTTCTCATTGCAAAATTTGGATAGAACTTATACTTGATCATAGACTCATTCTTGAGAAATAAAGCTTTCAATAAAATTCCTCTTGAATTTTCTCCACTAGCTGCTTGCGCGTCACTGGAGGTGGCTGTGGCCACTGCACGTACAGTTGCTTTGACACTTTACAGTGCTTTCAGTATTCTGAATGGCTGCGTGGTAGTCTTGCAAAACTGTAGGTAATCTTTTTTTTCATCACATTACTGAAGACAGAAGTTAATTTCTGTCAGCAGCAATTTTTGTAGCAAGAATTAACATTCTGCTCGAGGTTTGCTACTTAACATTGCTCTTAAGTTCAGTGGTCAGCCCTGCTTTGGTAACAGTGATATTTGAGTAACAATTATGTAAATGTTCTCCTATCCAGAAAAAATCTTGAGATATTTTACTGTAAATGTGTTCAAAGCCTCTGTCACTTTTTAATTTTGGATACAAAAGGTTTCTTACATTCTCACAATACACAGGGGTTCTATTGCAGTGTCACTTATGCTTGTTAGTGTCAGGGTTCACCATCATATGGCTGTTACTGTTGTGCTCATGTAATATAAATATGAAAAAACCTGTCATTACAGGAAAGTGCTTTAAAGCACTGTATTGGGGCATTTGTAATTATTTTCTTACTTGGAGCCACCGCACTTCTTGTGGTTTATGCTGTGTAGTATCAAATTGTTGTAACTGCTTGGCATAATAATAAAAACAGATTGTACAGCGCAGCATAGTACCTGTTCTGTCAGTTTACTGCTTCATTTGTTACCAGATTTGGAAATTATAACTTCAAAAACGGTGTTGAATGCTATAGATGCTAGTGGGTGTGGTGTATATATGCAGATGCATTGCATTGCTTGATAAAAGCAGTCCATTTTTTGGTGAGGGAGCTTTCAAAGTATGATGTACCTACTGCTTAAGTCTATTACCTGCTTGCTAAATGCACCTGATTTGACCAGACTTTCCTTCATGCTGCCTGTTTGGTCAGTAGGACCTTGTGTATTAGAGTGTTCTGTTGTGGTTACTGTGTAGAAATTGTAAAGATGCCATGCTCTGCAAAGACACAGTGCCATACCTGACCATTTTTTTCTTCTGAGCTACCCTATGGGAGAAGGAAGAAAGACTGTCACATTTAAGAAAAAACCCACCAAAAAACCAACTAAATCCCACAAGCGAAAAAAAAACCCACCGTAAGGAAACCCACTCAAAATAAAACATCATGCTAAACCTGTAGTTTTTGTAAACTTGTGAAATAAAATAAGTTGCGTAACTATTTATGTTATACAGGTTGAAATTGTAGCAGAGCTCTTATATGTATCTGGCTGAGATATTCCTGGTTGATTGCTAAAACAAAAATGTCCCATTGATGCATACAAGGAAGCATACTTAGTGTTCTATTAAGCGTGAATAAGTACTGGATTTATTTAGTTGCAGGTTGCTGGAATAGTGATCTATAAAGTAATTCAAGCACTGCAAACTTTAATTCTCACTTGTCATTTTCCTTTAATTAGTGTGCTCATTCTAGGAAAAAAATCCTTTTTAATCTGTGGGAGGAGGATGATAAAGGAATGAGTAGGAGATTATGCGTCCTTTTTCTGTTTCCAAAAGCTTGAACAGCTTTGTGTGCCAAACCCAGTCTCCCAGACTGTTCTGTATGCCTAAATAAGCCAGGGACTACTGCACAACTCCATTTTCCTTGCCTGTTTCACCATGTTTATCATAATTATCTCTCACCACTCTAAGTATATGATGAGGAAAAACTTCTGAAGAAATGTTTTGTTGACTTTTTTCCCTTCTGCTGTGTAGTTATACATTCTTATTAGTTGAATCTCTGCTGCAATAGTTGCGTTTCTACTGCATTGCAAATAAGGTCTAGAAAACAGGGAATCCTTTGTAAAATGTAGATACCATCTTTGAATATAGTTCCTTAGGGTAAACTTCCAGAAATGTACCTAAATTTCTTCAAAATTGAGGTTTTTAAGAGACTACTGGCCCTTTTGAAGCCAGAGCAGAATTCTCAGATTTTCATATAAAATTTCTGTAATTTTATTGAATGTATTGATAGGTGAAAACTAAGAGAGAGAATACCTTGCTGTATAAAAGTAGTAACTTCCTGTAAGTACTTGGTAGTTGCTCTTTGAACAGAAATACAGTGTTTCTTAGCAGTATGTAGTAGTAGTGTGGCAGGCTCCAGAACCTTGTCAGCTCCGTTGATGTTAGTGGAAGCTGACCTCACATTTTTACATTTAAAGGTGAGGAAAGATGCGTGCTCACAGTGCTACTAAGCACGTTCACTTGTTGATTTCCTACTCCTCTGATGTCCCACTCCCTTGGGTTGGTTAAGGTTTAAACAAATTTTAGAAAGGAGTTATACATACTCTGTAGAAGTGACAGCACTCTGATGCTGATAGCAGAGATTATATTACTTAGCATGGAATTTCTTTTAAAAATAATCAGGGAGTTGATTTTTAGTTATGCAGTGGGCCATGCTAAACCATAAGCAGATTTTTTTTTTAAATTTTTTTTTTACAATTCTGAAATACCTTAAGCATTTTTTATAAGACACAAAAGCCAAAACAGTTTGCTGGTTTCTTAGGTGTTTTACAATTTGTAGCTTATTTTCTTATGGTATTTTTCTTGTCTTTCTATAGGGCTGAAAGACACACAGGAGTCTTCATGGATATAGTTGATACATTTAGCCATTTAATTCCTACTGAACAATTAGATGATGCCCTATTTCTAGGATCCAACCTGGAGAATGAAGTCTGTGAGGATTTTAGTACAAGTCAAAATGTCTTAGAGGATTCGCTGAAGAACATGCTCAGCGATAAGGATCCTATGCTAGGATCTGCAAGTGCCCAGTTCTGTTTGCCTGTTTTGGATAGCAATGGTCCCAATTTCCAGATGCCTTGTTCTACAGGTAAATCTTACAATTTTTTAAGATTACAATTTAAACAATTTAAAATACAGCTATACTCTACTTCTGACCTTTTTTTGTAATGTAGAAATAATAAGTTGGGATCTCTGTCTCCTTCCTGCCCTTTTTGATGCGCTGCTTACATGCTTGGCATGTAAACTGAGCAGTTCTTTTTAATTTTGTAGTGTAACAATAGAGGAGGGCTCCTGATGTGGATCACAAGTAACCTAGGCTTTGAGTGTGTGTAAGTTATTCCCAGTGAAAACTGTGATTTGTTTAGTGTAAGTACTGTACCTGATCACTGAAGTTACTAGTTGTCTTGAAAAATACCATATTTTTGGATTAGCAGTAGGAACATGAGACTTGTACAAATTACTACTCTAACCTCAGGATTATTCTGTTGGTGCTAGGCTGCCTGGTACTCAGCTGATTCAGGTGTTTTGCTTTGGTTGGCTTCAAAACCCTGGAGAGATAATACAATTTTGTTTGGAATACCTGATTTAGAACCAAAATAGAGTGAAGTTTTAAATAAAAATAATCTTAGGAGTTGTGGAGTAGTTTTGGAAGCTCAAAATACCAAAAAGGGATGATAAAAGGGATGATCCAATCACTAAAATTATTTATATTTATGAATAGTTGGAATAATTATACTGAATTTGGTGTAAGAGACAAAAATATAGTCTATTCTTAGTAATGTTCTTTATTTGATTGGAAGTTTAAAAAAATTATTCGTTAGGTTCATTACTGAGAAGTGTTATAGATTAATGCAGTTAACTGATTATATCAACATTTAACTTTTTATCTAGCTAGTAATAGGTAAATTCTGACCTTCACTAAATTAAGTGGTATTACAGCATGGAAAAGTGTAAATCAAAGATTATATTGATTAAGTAATGAAAAAGTTAACTACAAAGCTAAAACAAGGTACTTGATTCTTTTACTACTTCAGTAGAACATTCTTGAGGCCATTCTTAGTGCTTTTGTTTACCCTTACTGTAGTCTCTGTTCTTACACTTTCTTGTCTGTAACCCACCAAACAAAATTGTATCCCTTTTAATGTGCATAGGACTGTACCATGTACACGACCAAATCAAATTCCACCAAAGCCAGTGATGCACATTCTTGTGCTGTACTGCATCCTGTGCATCCTCCAGTAAACCTGTAGTCCATTTAAAATGCTGGATTAATTAATAGGGTGTAACTGGATATTTTGGAAGTTACGGAGAAACTTTTGGGGGCTTTTTGGGATATATTTCTCCTGAAAGTGATCAGTAGTCAATAATTAATACTATTACTATTTAAATCATCACAATTAATTTTTAAGGTCCATAAAAAGTAAGTGAGCTAATGCATTTACTTGGGGGATACTATTCCAGGCTGTCTGCAGACTAAGGGAATCAAAACTGATTTGATTTATGCTGAGTTTGTGAATTTAATGTTTTGTTTTTAAATCTGAAAGCAACAAGAACAGAGCCACATTTCAGGAAATAAACTAAACCAAGAAATTTGGAATTAATGTAGGTGTCCAAAAAGACATGAACTGTTCTTGCTGTTGTTCTTTGTAGGTCTCGGTAACAACTGTCCTTATTCTGATATGATAGGACTGCAGTACATACTTATAATTTTTTAGTTAAGAATAACGGTTATGACTTTGGCATAAACTTTCTTTACTTGTCTTTCTTCAGAGTTCATATAGTTTGTGATTTATCTGATTTGTCTGATACTGTTGATCTAACATGGCTGATGTAGTCTGCTGGTAAGAATGCTGTCATGCAAAATGATGGTACCCTTAAGAATTAACCCACACAAAACCTGTTTTTTCCAGACAGGTTAGATGGAAGCTCACCAATTTATTTAAAACTCTCACTCTCAATTTATTTATAACTCTCACCACAAAACTTACCTTACTGTATTTTTAGAACTACAACACTGATGGCATTTCTTACACTCTTGATTTCATTCCTGAAGAAAAGAGTTAATTTTTCCCAGAGGCACAGATTTATTTACCACAATTTATTCTAGACCTTCAAACAATACTTTGCACAACTCATACCTAGACTATTAAACAGTTTAAGAATAGGAGTAAACTACTCAGGGAAATTAATTCACAGGGCCAGCAGAGGACAGATTTATCATGCTTGCTGCTTCTTGAATAACTGGAATGTACTCTGCTTTGTAGAGTTGTTAAAGTGGTGAAGATTTCATGCTCCAGAGTATTTGATTGCTGTGAGCAAGCTGAAGAGATAAAGGTAATAATAATTGGACTGAAGAGGTGTTTTAGCTAAAATGGTATTAGGTCTTCTTGATAAAGTGGAGGAGCAGAAGGCATGGCTCACTAATACTTCTTTGAAAGCAGGTTTGAGCAGAGTTCAAGAGTATTTGGAAACCTGTGCACAAACAAGATACTATCTTTGTATGCCTTCAACCCAGACTGTTAACTGTGAAATTTCTTAAGTGAACATGAGTATATGTGAGTAGCAGAAGCCCTGAGAAAGGATTGTTTCAGGCCTACTTCTTACCCACATACCTGATTTCTCAGGATTGTGACAACATTTTCTCTGCTTTATTTCTGAGATCAGGTATTTTTGTCGAAGAACTCCACTCTTGATCTTAAGTTGGTTTTGAGTGTGGGTTTGTTTTTTGCTCTGTTTCTTACTGTTACACTGACATTAGTTTTTGTTGGGAGTTTTTACAGACCTAATCCAAAGTTATTCATCAACATGTCTTGCTCAGCTTTAGGGTTTATATTGCATCATGGACTAAGCTTTTTGTTAATACTAAGATCTTTTTACAGTTATCTGACTGTATGTGATGGACACTTGTAGCAATTGATTGTATGTCTTTTAAACAGTTCAAGTACATGTCTATAAGACAGAAACACATAGATTTTTGTGAGTTGAAGTTCAGTTTCCAGTCAATGCTTGTTAGAGGCATCTATCTAAAAAATGCAGGTTTTGTAATTTGAATTATAAATGTGTCTCTTGGGGAGAACAGTAACAAAATCATAGAATGGTTTGGATTGGAAGAGAAATAGAATGTTTTGGGTTGGAAGAAAAAGGTTGTCTAGTCCAGCCCTCCTGCAATGAGCAGGGACATATTCAACTAGATCAGGTTGCTCAGAACTGTGTCCAGCCTGACCTTGAAGGTTTCCAGGGATGAGGCATCTACCACCTGTCTGGGGAACCTGTTCCAGTGTTTCACCACCCTCATAATAAAAAAAGTTCTTCCTTATATCCAGTCTGAATCTACCCTCTTTTAGTTGAAAACCACTACCCCTTGTCCTATCACTACAGGCCATACTAAAAAGCCTGTCCCCATTTTTCTTAATAAGCCCCTTTTAAGTATTGAAAGGCCACAATAAGGTGTCCCCCTGTTCTCCATGCTGAATAACCCCAACTCTTTCAGCCTTTTTTCAAAGGACAGATACTCCAGCCTTGCATTCATTTTTGCTGCCTCCTCATGGACTTCAACGGGTCCATGTTTGTCTTGTACCGAGCATTTCAGTCAGCAGTACTGGTATATGACAGATAACAAGGAATATGACAATGCATGTTTGTTGTCTGTCTATTTGTAGGAAGAACTATATCACAACCAATAAAAATAATCTCATGTTTGTCTTGGCCTGAATCCAGATTGTTCTGGATCTAAGTAGTTTCCTCAGTTAGGTGACATTATTGGTCAGATAAAGACCAACAAAAGCCAAAGACAGAGTTGACCAAACTTGCTGAGCTTGCTCTGTAATTGCCACTGAGTAATAGAATGGGATTGTCTTTTTCAGATCTGATTGAATAATTACATATTTAGAGAAGACAGGATTCTTTGCAGGTGATCCTGGTAATGGCTTTGAGTAGAGGTAGAAGTAACTTTTTATGACCCTCTCAGAAGCTGGATAGAATAGGGGTCAAATTAACAGAGGTTATGCTGAAATCCTTTTAGAATGTGTTTGCAAAGAGTGACTGCTAAACTGCAAAGATGTAGTTAAGTTGCTGCTATATGGAGTTAGACTGAACAGGTTGCTGCTCTTATGGCACGGTTAGGAAGTTCTCTGTTATTTTTGTGAATCAAGGTACAATCCACAGGTTTTACTCACTGCAGCTCGTAGGAACTTAGCAGTAATGGAGGCCATTTCCTGTCCTGAAGTAGGTATTAGCAGAAAAACCCCTTGTTGATACTAGAAACTGATATAATTGTTCTCCTTGACAGTTAAAGGACAGAATTTGGCAAAATGAGACTTTTGAGAAACAAATGAAATCCAAGTTCTTGAAGCAATCAGAAGGGTCTCAAATCGTATTTTAGGTACCTCTCTGCTTCTTTTTATCAATTTAATCAGGTGTCTGTTCCTCCAAGCTCTGAATGACCAACATAGGAAAGCAGACTACATAGAACAGCTCTTGGCCATCTTAAATGTTTTGGTGGTGTGAGTGGATAGGGAAGTGTGGGTTTGGGGTTGTTTTGTTGTTTTTTCTTTCACTCTTTCTGAGCAATTCCTTGATGAGAAGTAGAAACTCTGAAGTTTAGATATGACATAACTCTTGAGAGCAACACATTTTTTTCAACTTTGTATGGTACCCTAGTGATGGGTTTTCTGTTTTGTTCTGTTCTTGCTGGAAGCTTAGCCACCTGTGAGCATAGCAGGTCAAAGTGGTCACATGTCAGTGAGCTAAATAATCAGCATTCTTACCAAATTGGTACTTCTCAGCTATCACGAGTTCTGCAGCTTTTCAGGATGTCATTTACTGGGGCAGTTTGATTTATTATACACATAATACAGGGACTGGAATTTTAATTGCCTATCATCTGGAGACATTTCTGGATTTCATATTAAAATAAAGCTTTTAACCAATTTAGTTTATGGATATGTTTATAAAATCAGGTATTTATCATAAATGGTGAAGACTGAACCTGTAAGAATGTACAAAGTGTGTTAGGGACATCTTTTTATTTGCCCTTTTTTTCCTGTCCCTCTGGATTGCTGCTGGGAAAGTGTTTCTCCCAAGTGTGGTCTGCTCTTTCTAGTTCTAGCCTGTGTTTTCATGAGTACAGTTGAAAGCAGTGTTACCTCTGCTAAAATCATGATCACCTGCTGAATCTTTGGGGCCAAACCAGTTGTTCTGACTAGAAATACTTCTTTAGCTAGTGTGCTGTCTGACTGTTAGGCATTTCAGGCTCTTTTCAGTAAAACCAAAGGTACTTGTATTTTTCCTCCTGCATATGAAGTAATTTTGAACATAATCTTCAGATTCCAGCCCAAAATTGGGTATACAGTTGTTTCTCTCAGTTTTCTTACCTTTTTATGCCTTCCTTCCTTCAAGCTGTCCATGTGAATAATTCCACAGTGTCTTGTGGCAAAGGTAGTAACTTTCCTGTATAAAATTTAAATTTTCTGTATTGGTATTGAGAACTTTGAGAATGTTTATTTTGCATGCTTTTCTATTTGTAGGTGGAAAACCACCTGTTTCCCCCATTTTAGGTCCTTCTTTAGATAAGTTCTCTCATTTGTAAATGCATGAAGACTCCCTTCTTAATAAAATGATTTAGTTTAAAGTACTTGATTTGGTGCTTTTACTTGGTGTTTTTACTTTATTGTTGAAATTTGTACTTCACTGCTCTTTATTTCCAAAGTAATAGGCTTATGTGGCTAAAGAACTACAAATCAGTAGGCTTGTGATGTAGCTCCATCTTTTTATTAAAATGAATATACAGTCTTCTGTCAAGATACATGCTTATTAAGTTTATTAATCCTAGTTGATTTTCATATGTCTTTTTTATAAAGACAGGAAAAATACCTCTTTACAATGTAGAGATTAATGGACAATGGGAGCAAATATTTAGTTAGTATTTTATACGGAACTTTGATTCGTTTCTTGCACTGGGCAGTCAGTACAAGGTCCGTACAGGTTAACAGGTTACAGTTCAACAGGTTACAGGCAAACTCTTGTAAAAGAGTTAGGATTTCATGTTTCTTTATGTAAGTTATGTCATCAGTCAACTAATTTTTCTTGATAATAAACTTTTTCATAGAAAAGAGTATTTTTAATTCTGTTTCTTGAACATATGCATCACAAATGTCAGTAGGAAAAAGGTTTTTATATAAAATATACCATCTTCATTTACAGTCTTGAGACGTAGTGATATTTTCAGTATCTACATATGTTTCATTTCTTTGCTGGAGTTTATTAGCTCTTCTGAAGACTTGCCTGGACAACTGTTAGTTGCTGTTTTAGACTGTAACTGTTTTTTTTTTTCATTGAAGCATAATGTTAGGTTATTATGTTTATATTCACATATAAAACAGTAGAAATTTTAAAATGTTCAACCATTTCCATATAATTTGTGACGCCTGTATGGAATCTGCTGTGAACTTGCACATCCCTGCTGTTAGTATGATTCATCTGGATATAGCATTTTACAACAATGCAAAGCAGAAACAGTGATATTCTGTTCCGTGTGGTTACCTAAGGAAAAGAAGTCCAGTGCTAACATCTACAAAAAAGAAATTTATTTCTACAGTTGAGATTTACCTTGATCAGTGTGTCAAAACTTTGAATATTTTTGTCTTAGTTGTGGCTGAAAATAATTAAGGGAATATTTATGTTAATAAAAATAAAGATTTATAAACGTCAAAATTTTTGAGGATGTTTTTAGGGGTGTTTTCTTCTCCTTACCTCCTCTTTCTCCTGAAAGTAAGGCTTGTTTTTCCTCAGTTTTACATTACTAAAGAATTAAAAAATGATTATGCTTTTGTTTTAGCACATGGAAAGTATTACTTTTAATTTGCAAGTAAACTATTTTTATTGTATGTTATTCTGTTATTGTATAACATATATAAAAATGAGTGAATAGTACAGCACAGTAGTTTGGAAATTTAGAACCTTCACATAGAGAGACTCAAAATAGTAAGTTGAAGGTCAGTGGTGCCTTTTCCATTGCATGGAAAATTCCACTAAATGTGATTCGTATTTTTCTTATTTTCAGTCCATTCAGTTGTACGTTGGTGTACAACTTTCCCTATTCAGATATGTTTTTCCTTTATTTTTTCTTTTTTATTCTTCTGATTTCTATATTTATTACTGAGATAATCTTTAGATATTTGTTACTGAGATCATCTCTATCTTTTTTTAAGTTCTTTCCAGTTTTGCTTTTGTTGGTTTACTTTTCCCAGTGCTGTTTCTCTACCTCCACTTCTCTTTCATAATTTACTTTCCTGGTCTCCTCTGTATCTATTGCTGTTTTCTGTCACTTCTCTTCCCAGCAGGGTCTGTGTCGAATGTTCCTCATCCGGGGGCCTCATGAGGCTGTCTGTACTAGCTGAGTTGTAGCTCAGGTGGTTTGAAATTAGCAGGATTCTGTGTTTCAAATTCCTCTGTAAAATTAAAGCTACTGCACAGAGTCTTGTAAGTATGAAAATGCTTTAATTCTAATATTTCAGACTGTCTGTCAATGGTGGACTGAATTGTCCCTTCTGTTATTAATAAAGGAGGGCGTATAAATTCAGTAACTTGAGCAAGAGCATTGTAAAACCTGAGGCTCTAATGTCAGCCTTGAAATATGCTGCAAAACTGTTTTAGAAGCTGTCTGAATAGTTTTTATTTTTTATGTTGTCTTCAGTAACTTAGTAGTTTGTTTCTACACAGAAGAAACAAAATTGAATCCAAGTCTCCTTTGTCACAGTCTGTTCCTGAAAACCGGTTTCATGTTTTGTAGGAACATCATGAGAAAACTAATACCAAAGTGAGGACCTGTTGGGAGGACATAGTCTTTGGAAACATAAGAATGGGCAGCTGGAGTTAGGGTGAGGGTCCATCTCGTTCAGTTTACCATCTTGGACAGTAGCCAGTATTAGATATGTAGGGAAAAATAAAGTCTAATGGGGCAGTTAAAATGCCATCTTTTTGCCAGTGTGTCCTTCCCAGTATGTAGCTTATAGCAAATAAGCGATTAGGGAACACTGCTGAGTGGAGTAAGCCCAACATTATCAGTCCCCTGCAGCTTGTGTGTTATATCTGTGTATGTCTGTACACATGCACAGACGTAAAGGAGGCTCTCGATTGGAAAGCGGAAGCTCCCAGTAGTTTCTGCAAACACGCTTTTCCTTGTAACTGGTGTGTACAGTTCAGTGCCTAAAAATAATGGTTAAAATAAAATGAATGACGATGAGTTGTCAGCTTAAGAAACTTCTGGCTTTCAGCTCCTGGCAGCCGTCTAATTACGGAGATCCAGAGTGCTGATTGCTGGGTGCCAAGGTCAGCCTTCCTTAAGAGGCTGTTAAAAAACTTCCTAATATTTGAACTTTTGACAGGTTGCTTGGTTGCTTTACTTTTTTATTTCTTCATGGCAAGTGATTTTAGATTGAATTACAGTCTTGATCAACTTAGTTATTCATCACTGTTTGGCTTTAGCAGTGTTTTGCAGCTTCCAGTTTTGTTATTTTCAAAGTATGTAAAGCCTTCACTAGAGCGTTGTTTTTTTAAGTTGCAGTAACATTAGACTTGAAAAGAGAAGGAATTGACAGACTTTCTGAGATAAATTAAACCTTTGAATTTTTAGACTAACTTCTTGCTTATTTTGACTTCTGTGGCGGGGGTATTAATTTATATCAGTTTTAAGTTAGCAATTGTTAAAATTTTTTAGATATATCTCTCCTATGAGTTTATCTTAAAAATACTTCTAGGTAGGTGTCTGAATAGTAAAAAAAGGCTTATTTGGTTGACTGGAGTCTGTGTTGTACTTGTCAGACCATCCTACATGTTTTATAGAATCACTTGGGTGTTTGGCTTGATCTCACAAACTTTGCATCCCACGAGGACCAGGATTCATTAATCACACATAGGATCTTGGGACAGGAGAGGTTACCACTGCAGAACCAAACTTTAAGCAAGTGAGGAGAATGGCTCCTACAGTGGCCTGACTGCTTCTTAAGAAACCTGTTTTCAGGAGCAACTTCTGGGATCCTTCTCAGGTTAGTGGAAGATAGGAATTCACTGAAGACAATGTTCTCTGTCTCTCCTGGGAGACTAGGTGCTTGCTGCACTTAATGCTCTTCCAAAAAGGCATTGCAGATCCAGATATGTGATGTGGTTGGGACTTAAAACTTTTAAAATTGTATCCTATGAGAAAACTGTGATTTTAAACTATGCACTCCTGGATCAGCTCTTTCTGCTGTTTACCTTTCTTCACTTTTTCTTAGGTGGGAAGGGACAGTGAGGGACAGCTGATCCTCTAAGACTGGGGACCTTCCTGTGGCAAAAAAAAAAAACCAAAAATGTGAGTCCACAAAAAAGCTATAAGGACTGTCTACAGAAATTTTAAGCTTTGGGTGATAGCTTCTTCTGCACTGAATCTGCCTCACATGGGAATTTTCTGTCCAGCATTTCTTCATTTCCCCCCCCTTTTGTTTGTTTTTCGGTGACCACTTTATTTATTTTTCCCTGTTTTGCTCAGCATTACAGCAGCAACATTTTTTGATAATTTTAAGTTTTAGGCTCTTTCTTGTTTGTTTGTTTTTTCCAGTGATTAGCCTGGATGATACTATGGATGAAGAAGGAGTTAAAGAGAGTGGTAATGACACCCTTGATGATGATGAGCTTGTTTTACCTCATAGGAATTTGAGGAGTCGTGCTGAAGAAACATCAGTCACATCACCGAGGAAATCACCACGCTTAATGGCACAAGGTGATCACAGATTATATGTTTGCATGTTTGAAGTAAATTAAATCTTTACAATCCCACCCCCCAACATTTATAAATGTAAAGTAAAGCTTTGCTATTTGGTTGTGTGAACTCAAATACAGACACTTCCCCTTTCATGCACTGCAGCTAAAAGTTGGCATCCATAGGGTATGACTCTTTAAAAAATTCTTAAAAATTCTTCTTTAAAAAATACTTAATGTCTTCCTTGTACCTTGTGGTCCTTAAACTAATTTTTGAGACTTTGATGCTTTTACCTGCATCAAATAGCACTGTGGTTCCACACCAACAAAAGCATGGTAGAGTAGCAAATCCACATTGTAATATTATGCTAACATGTCTCTATTTTCAATTAAAATTTTAATTCTATTTATTTTTATTTGGGTATTTTCTCTTTGCTTTAAATTCGGTTATGGTAATTGCAGTTATAAACTCTTTCATCAAAATATCTCAATATACTTAATGAATATTAAAATAAAATATTTAAATTCTTTGTGGTAGCTAATTGGTTATAGTTAGGGCTTTTCTAACTTGTTGAACTAGTGGAGTTATTTACCACTCTGCTTTTATCCCCGATAGAGCAGGTTGAGTTAAAAAGATAAAATTACTCAATATGAAGATCAAAATTTAAATAAGAACCTGTGGTACAAAGCTGGTGAATATACATTTTAAAAAGGCACTAAAATGGTTTCTTGTTTAGGAAATGTAAGAGATGTCATCAAGTGAGAGTGTGACTGGATCTTGGATTCATAGACTGTGTTCTCTAAAAACTTTTTAAACTTCATAGTTATACTTCTAATCACAATAGAACTTGTGCAAATTTTGTTTGAGGCAGAAAAGATTGAGTGGTAGAAAAGTGCAGTTAGTTTTGATTGGTTTTTTTATCATATATTTTGTTTTATATATACTACTCAGAACTTTCATAGCCTTTGGAATAACGAGATTTTACATCCAAAATTGAAATGCAAGTATTTTGAGTTAGTGGGTTGTTTTTGAAGTTTAGTAAACAACTAAGTTTTAAGTTCTCTTTGTGTCCAGTAACCTAAATCGGGGTAAATCAGTTCTATTCTAGGTAAATCTTGTGTTTGCAAAGAGAAGAAAGATGAATAGCTAAGACACTTTCCTTTTTCCCTTCCTAGAATCAGTACGGAGTCTCCGACAGAGCACCCTGGCCAAGCGTTCGAATGTTGCTCCTCCTGTTAGTACCAAGAAATCGTCTGTAAAAGGTGGATCTACTCCAAAAAGTGGACAGAAACGAGAGAGAAGTCCAGTTAAAGAGACAGATGTTGCTGCACCCTCGAAAGTAGAGCAGCCTAAAGAGGTTAGGCGTAGTACAAGACGATTAGGACAGATAGAAGGAACAGCGGCAGTAACAGCATCCCAAAGTAATACAAAATGTCTGCCTGGTCCTGAAGATGTGAATGAAGTAAAGTCCGAAACCCTTGATCAGGCAAAAGTCCAGGAAACATCCCAAGAGTTAAGTTGTGCTAATTTTACAGGAGCCTGTTCTCCTTCTGGAGAAACAAAGGAAATAGCAGAGGCTGCAACAAAGACTGAATCTGGGAATGATGAGCCAGTTTGTTCAGTATCTGCAGATACTGAAATGACTCCAGTTAAAAATGAGTCAAATGATGTGGTTGATTCAATGGACTTGGGAAATTCTTCAGAAGAAAAAGCTGATGATAATAAAGCAGAGGAATCAGAGAAGAAAACAGAAGAGCATGATGAAATTGGAGTAACTGGAAAAGCTAATGATCCATCTAGTACTTGTGTGAATCCAAATGAAATTTGTGACACCATTTCAGATTTGTCTAGCTCTATAAAAGAGGGGGTTGATTGTAGTTTAGGTTCCCACAATGTGGAAGTTCTTGATGAAAATACACTGTCAGTAAAGAAATGTGTAACAGAAACTGGAGATGATGACAAGGGAGTGGAGAAAACTGTAACTCCATCTGAGAAGCTATTGGACAGTACAGAGTTTGATAATAAAGACTTAAAAAGCAAAGAGTTGACTTCTGCCGACCCAGGAAGTAGCATTTTAGAAAGCAGTGTTCTTGACCAAACAAACCAAAACGTACAGGATCAGATCAGCAGTATTAAAGTAGAAGGCCCAGATGCATTAAAATTTCAGGATGATGAGAAACAAATTAGCATTCCAACAAAATGTGAAAAGAACATTAGACCCCGGCATAGTAAATCTGTAATACAGAATAAACAAAATCTGACTGCAGACACTCGGCAGAAATCGGGTACAGTGCAACAAGAAGTGATGCGTTCAAGAACGCGAGCTGGTGTTACTGCTTCGGGTCTTCACAGTCCATCTTCAGCAGGTCTGAAGCGGAATGCAGATGAGCAAGAGAGTCATCAGCATCCGAATAACCCACTTAAAATTAGGAAGAAACAATCTGATCTGAGTTTGAAAGCAAAGAGCTGTGTTTCAGGAATGACCATAAAAAAGCAGAGTAATACGTTGCTGAAGAAAATACCCCGAGTCCAGGCTTCTGGGCAAGCACAGAAGTCATCAGTTCAAAGAGCAAGTGAGAAATCTCCTACTCTTCAAAGCTGTCCTAAAGATACCCACCACTCTGTGCATTCGTTGTCAGGGCATGTTTCAAGTCTTGGTCAGAAGCAAGCCCACGGGCAGAAACACCAGCTTGCAACTGGGCTAAAAACAAATAGCTCCACAAAGGAAGAGACAGAGACGAAAGATCACCCTGTTGTAGAACATCTGAAAGAGGATGATAAAGAAAAAAACAAATCAAAAAGAAATGATAAGACTCTCCAACCTCGCCAGAGAAGAAGTAGCAAAAGTCTTTCGCTTGATGAACCTCCATTGTTCATTCCAGATAACATTTCAACTGTTAGAAGGGAAGGCTTGGAACATACCTCTGCTAGTGAAAGTAAACATGTTTGGGTGCCCAGCAAGCAGTGTGGCTTTTGCAAAAAGCCACATGGCAACAGGTGTGTGTGGCTTTGTGTCTTAGGAAATTATTATTGGTCTCGAAAGATAATTTTTTTTTCCTCTCCCACCAAATGTTTCGTGCTGCTGGTGCCAAAACAAAAAATCATAGCCTTGTAATGGAAACCTGTGTGTCATACTGTCAGTTAATTTCCTTTGCACTAATACACTTTTTTTTTAGTGTTTTAGATAGAGCATTAGAAACTGGTTTAGCAAGAAGTTTGAATATAAAAGTTTTATTATATGAATACATTTTTTGATAAATGTATAATTCTGCTATGCTGTTAAATTATGCGCTTTAAACTTGACTTTTTTTCGTAGAAAGGAAATGAGACTAAGATATCTATGTTCCAGATTGTAATTTCCTTCTTTCCAGAGACCTCTTAAGTTGAAGGATCACCATCAAACAAAAAAAAAATCAAATAGTTGTTTACATGTGATTTTTGTCTGGTACAAGTACAATTCTAATACCTAGAGATTCGGAGGGTTTTTTTTCAATTTATGTAATCATTGCTGTGAGGCTTTCATGTAATAGTAATTAAGTAGTTGGCAGGGGGTGGGGACAGGAGAAGGAAGAACATCAGTCTCAAAAAAAACCCCATAAAACATCCATGTGGGCATATCTGAAATTGCCTTTAAACCTAACAATGAGGGAGTTTTCATAGTTGCAGTTGTACCTGCTAGCTTACGTTTGTTTTTTTAATATCAAATTGAAGATGATTCTGATTAGTCCTTTGCTTATGTGAAAGTTTTAATAGTAATTTTCAGTGATTGTGCTTTAGAACTCCCTACATCACACTGAAATATGGAACAATTACCTTTGGTACCTGAGGGTTTTTCTTAGCATTCATAGTATTTAAGAAGAGCCCTTGTTAGCTTTGAGTTACTATATCATATTTGATAAACAAACACCTTAAAATTCATTTGCTGTGCAACTATAATGACCACATCAATGTGGCCTATGAAAAGAATTAGCAGTAGGTTTGCTGGATATTTTTAAAGCAAAATATATATATTTAAGATTTAAACTTCTTGATAGCTGTTAAAAACTTAGCTTTGAGTTGAACTTGTCCTGCATTCTTTCTATATTTACTAATATTTTAAGCATTCTATGGGTTTTCTTTTTTGAATGTCTTGTTGGAGTTCAGAAAGTCTTGATTTTTATTACTAAATGGATCTAACTGGTATGGGAAGATGCGGCAGTAACTCCGAACTAAATCCACTTATTTTAGTTTATGAAGTCAAAGTCATGTTACAGAAGATACACATATATGCATTGATACAGTATTAAATGCAATTAACCCAATTTTGCATTTCCAACTCTTAGTGCTGCCAGAATTGTGTAGTGGATGAATCACCAGCTGAGGTTGGATTGAGAAAGCCCATGAGTTGCCACAGATGGTGGTTATGGGTATCCTCATTTTTGTGAAGTCAGTCTTAAGTGTTTTAGGTTTTTTGTATTGTAATTGTGTTATTTTATGTGCTTTCATTGCAAAACGACACAACTGACCCTTTCAGCAGAAGATCAGATTTGCTAAATCTGTAGAAAGATATTTAGTACATAAACACAGAATTTTTGTGTATAGAATGTGACTGAGACAACGTGAGGGAGCTTGTGGTATTGAGCCCTGTGCCTAATAGCAGAAGATTTAAGACTGTCAGTGCAGCACATTTATCGTCACTAGTCTTAAGTACTGAAGTTTTAATTTACTCAAATTACTTTTTTTTTGTAGTTGTATGCTACAAATAACTGAAACCTTTCAGATTCACTTGCTATCATTAAGATACAAGAGGAAGCAAAACTTTTATCTCAAGTGCCTTGTCATTTTGTCCTTGTTTAATTACTGATGGAAGAATAAGAAAACACTTCCAGTGCACTGCAAAAGAGAAGAAGTGTAAGATGATAAGTTTCAGTTCCCTCTCTTGAAAAACCATCAAAACTATCAAAATTTACTCTAGGGAAAGGTTTTTTTCATTTACTTTTTGGATTACTTTTCAAGCAGTTTTTGTTTCCCTTTTGAAACATCTTACCTAGCCTCTTTCCCTTTTTTCTCTGTTCATTGTGTAAGGGAAGATGAGAAAGTGTGAGACACAAATACTGTCAAACGACTGTAGGTTCAACAAATATCAAGGGCAGAGCGAAGGTCTGAAAAAACATATGTAGTTTTATCCTGATCTAATGTTATTTCAACTTTAAAAATTTTTACCAATTTGGTAGTACAAATTGCTTGTAGAAAAAGAAGTTGAACTGAAGTTGCAGCCCCAAGTTGAGAAATAATGTGCAAGGAGCTTTGCAGTATGTCATGTTAACGGAGCATGTTAAAAAATTCAGGGTGCGGAATAGTAGTCACTTGAATCTTTTTGTATTGCCTGTAATAAATGCAGAGCCACTAACTTGTTGTTACTGTAGTACCAAGCTTGGAAAATTGATTCAGGTTGAAGGTAATGTCTGGAGATCGTGTCACCATGTGTACAGATTTTTTTTCTTTGTGTACAGATTTCCAAAAGGACCACGCTTACGTAGACCTTATATGGCCCCAGAGTAATCCTACTGTGCCTGCTGGAAGCACAGTAGAAGGATGGTACTTTTATGTTGTTTTACTTCAGATCAGCACCTGAAAGTTGGAGTCATTTATATTTTTAGGAATACATACAATAATTTGTTGACCACATGCAAAGTGAAAATGTGCTTCCCTTGCCCTGCAGATACAATGGATTTGGCTGGGACAGGAGGAATCCCATTTTACAGACATTCAAATTGCATAATCAGAAAAGTTCACAAGTTATAACGTGTCTTGCTTTGTAAGAGACAATGCCTGTTTTCTTTCTGTTAATAGATCATCATTCTTTGGCTCTTGGACTTTGAACAATGACTATTCATACTCTGTTTTCCACTTGTCTTTGAGTTGGTAGCTGTAACCAGCATAGCTGTGTTGTATCTATGTTTTCATTACACAGAGAGTGAGTTGTCAATGTTTGGCTTTAGGACTAATTCTTTCAGTCTGTTTGCTTGATGTGTTGTGACAATTTCCATTCAGAGATATACATTTTCTACATAACTAAAAGGAATTGGTTTTTTGTATGAAAACTAAACCTTGTGTTTCTGGGCAAGTCAGATAATGATGATTTAACTTTTTGTAAACTTCAGCACATCTGAAAGGCGTTTTTTTCGGTGAAAGGTTTGAATTGTTGTTACAGTATTGTTTTCAACATGTTTGACATTGCCAGTGTGTTCCCATATTGCTGTCAGATGTTTTCTCATCAACTAATAACAAATCATATGCATAAATTTTAATTCATCTATCTATATATGAAATGTGTATGGATATATATACCACATAAAAAATGTTACAGACTGAAGTTACTACTCAGATTCTTAATGAATGCAAATGATGTTGAAAATATTAAACTTTGTCACAGATAGTTACTTTTCCTGAAGACAGATTAAAGATCTTTAAAGATAGTTGAATCTTAAAAATAATATTTAATTTCTTGGCAAAGTGCTAGATGAAGATTGTAGCTCTACAGACATTGAGAAATCTGCTAATGTAAGATTTTTTGTATGCATCCTTCTGGTATAAGGGCTCATGTTATAAATTTCTCTGGTTTTCAGTGAAGATGTTCGCGTTCTCTGCAAGCTGGGGGGCTGAATAATTCCTTCCTTGTACAAAACCTTACTAATGTTTTTCAGATTATCTCCCTTGTCTGTAGTCTGTCTTCTTTAACAGAATTTCTGTCAATTTTGGATTAATAATTCATAGTACATAACTTGAGATGCTATTTCTAAGCAAATGTTCTAGAAAGCATTATCTCAAGGAAAATGTGTAATTTTAGTTTGTTGCTAGTGACTTCCTCTTTTGATTACTACAATTCCAAGTGAGATTTTTTTTTTTAATAGACTGTGGGAGTTTGAGGATTCTCTGTTATTGTTGTTTTGTGGGGTTTTTTTCTGTTTTTGTTTTGTTGTTGCTTGAGATTTGATCATGCAGTTTGTGTGGTCAGACATAAACCGACGTTCTCAGACCTTGCAGAAAAACTAAGTGATGTAGGACTAGAGTTTTGCTTAGGGTCTTCCTTTTCCCCACATTTCAATTCTGCTTTAATATAGAGGAAAAGTTAGTAATGTTGTACAAGGTGATTAATTGGGAAGTGCAGAGGTTGATTTAGCAAAGATATAGTATTTCTCATCTCTTGCTTTGCACGTCATCATTAAAAAGTTTCTTCACAAATGTAATGCAGAAAAGTACTTTGGCTGATGGTTGGAGTTAAAAAAAATCTGCAAAATGTTTTTTCCTGTACTAAGGATTATTATTAGGACATTTGTATTTTGAAAATAGTGCTAATTATCAGTGAACTATATTGGAATCAGGTTATCATACACTTTGCACAACCAGTACAAAAGAGAAGGAGGCTCTTTTGTAAAAAAGAAGGCTGAGGAAGGAGTTTAAGGCTCCAAACTTATTATGATTCTTAAATTACATGTGCACTTTTATTTTAGGGTGTATCATATATAGTAAATGATCTGTTGTGAGAACATTCTTCAAGAGGAACAATAATTATAATAATAATGGTACCTTAATTCTAGTTAATGTTCATTGAATAGTATGAGCATGCTAAACTGCAGATTATGCAAGATGTCATCAGTTTACAGTTATGGATGATGCTTTTAAGTTATCTGCCTTTGTTACTACTTTCTTCCACTGTGAAAAGCCTTGCAATATTAAAAGCTATCTTACTTGTCCACCCACAGCTGAATGGCAGTATAAACAGAATAACATTGTAATGTATAATTAACAAATGGAAGGACTCCACTGTGATTTATATTTACAGTTATACAGATTATATTATTATACTGTAGTATTGGTAGGATTATTATTAATACCTGTAGCATTAGGGAGTCAGGCAAATGGATACCATAAGTTGTCTAAAACAGGGTTTTGTAAAAGATGTGCATAAATATATACTACTTATAAATGCAGTTTATAGAGTGTATGACACTGATCCTGCAAGATGCAACATGTGGATAGAATCCACTGGTAATGAAGCTTCCCTTAGTGATTTTTTTTTTTGGTATAGATTTGTAACTAATTTTAGGAAATGTACTCATTTTTTCAATGTTTTTGGGAAGTTCAGTGGTTTTGGTTTTGCTGTTTGGCATGTTTCATGAATTTACCTTTGGTTTAAAAAGCATAAGGTTGCTTGTCTTCTTCCTGCTTCCTTTTTGGAGAGGTTCCTGTAAAATGAAAAGCAAAGAAAATTGTACCTTTAAGAAAGAAAAGGAACTTATATTGCATAAAAGTTGGGTTATTGAAATTTAATACTTAGGAAATAAGTTTGCAGTGTCTTTTTCTGTGCTGCAAATTCTGTGCCAAAGATCTGCTGATAGTGTTTGCTTGAGATTGGTTGTTCTTTCTACAAGGTCAGAACCTGAAAAATCGTGTCTTCTGTGTTAGAATTTGTCAAAAAGCAAATAAGTGGTACTACTCCGACAAGAGTATTTTTTGACAGAGCTTGAGCTTTTAATTGAGCTATACTGGTGTGGAGCATATGTTCTGCTAAAGCTGCCATGCCATGCATTTCTTCTCAACTAACCTATTTATTAAATAAACTGAAGGAAAACCAGTTGCTGCCATGCAACCTCTCTGCTTTAACATGGACTGGACTGTAGCATCAGTGCAGCTAAGACACAGTTGTAATGTTAATACAAGTTTACAACAGATTTTGTAGAAATTTGGTGAACGTTTAGGGAGGGAAATGCAGGTGGGATGTGCTTTAGATACTCAAGTCTTTACAAAGTGTGTGAACAGTGGTTTTACTCCTGCATGAGTTTGGGGTTAAAGTGATGTTTTGAATTGTTTGGTTTGCTTTTTTTTTGTTGTTTGTTGGGGGTAGGGAGTTGGGTTAAGATATGAGTCCTATTGTATTTTTCCCCTATACTGTGTGCCACAAACTTGAAGGACTAAGGGGAAGCAATAAATTATTTTCTGTGACAGTGCAACTTACATTATTAATTAATCTTAAAATGCTGATTACTAGCTCACACTGAACTATTCTGACAGCTCCCAATTTTTTGTCTTTTATTTTACTCTTAAGTTTAGCTTTACAATGAAAAATTGTTTTATGAATAAGGTGGTTTCTGCCCATTTTATGGTAATGAATTTCTCTGGAAACTTGCTCCTGTTACATAAATAGAATTTGCATAAGTTAATTTTAAAATATGGCCTGTATATTTAGAAAATAAATCAAACCTGAGTTCTTCATCTAATGAATGAATTTAATATACTACAGATAACACACCAAAGGAAGGCTTCCAATCATAAGAGATGTTTCATCTATTGCTTTCTGATTTTAAGGTGCCTCTTTTCATGCTGGTATGTGGACTCCGAAGGGGATTCTTTAAAGGAATGAAACAATAACATACTCTGTGCAAAGGTTCCAATGAGCTATAGTACTGTCTGCTGTCACCTATCAGTTCTTTTTAAATTTTTGTTCAAAAAAATCGTTTTTATGTTAAAGTCCAGTGAAAGCAATTCTGTTATTGAATGTGGCGTGATTTAATGTTTTAAAACACATTTTTCTTTCTCTTTCAGCTTTACATCTTCCAATCCAGCCTTACAACATGGGTAAAAGTCCTGCACTTCAAATTTGAAGCAATCTGCAGTCAGAAACTTTGATGTTTTGCTAGTCCAAGATATCAGAACCTCTTCACTCAAAACTGACAACTGTGCAAGAGGACATCCTTGATCCTTCAAGCCAGGCTTCAGTTTCTCTTGACTCCCTTTTTTAGTCTTTGAACATTACCCATGACACAATTATATTATTGTTGTTACAAATCATAGTTTTGTTTTTTGTGCAAACGAGTGAAAAGACAAAGATGTAAAAGTAACCTTATGGTAAAAAGGATTATTTACATTACTGGTATCAAAATCAGTATGTTCTCTCATAGCCTCAAAAGTTGCAGTCTTGCAGTTCACTAGTGTGGAAAAAAACCAACTAGTATAAATAGTGAATTTTTTTAGGCAGGGAGCACCGGTATTTTTATTACCATTTTGTGTAACTAGGTTTAAACAAAACAATTGTAAGCATTATGTTCTGTTTTATGGTACAGGCTTCATGGACATTTCCTGATTCTCTTTGTAGTCTTGATTTCTGAATCCTGAATTCTCAAGTTTTATTGTGTGTGTTATAATATCATGTAATTGAACCCTTGTTGTGAAGACTGGAATGAAGCCAAATGAATATTTGATCTTCAGTAGTTTGCTTAAGATGGCTTGAATGACATCTGTCAGTCTTGGTGTATAGTCTTAGAGAAGACTGATCTTTTCTGAGCGGAATTAATTGTAGGGTTTTTTAACTTTTAAAAATTTTATTATTTATTTATTTGATAGATCTTAAAATAAAGATGTAAGACTGGATGCCTATCCTGGTGCCTTACTTATATCATACATCATCTCTATTGCCCCCTTATTATGTGCGAACTAAGCTGAAAAAATCCATGTGCTGTCAGTTTAAAGTTGAAGTTGTGCAGCATCTTGTGTACTTCAGTCTCATCTCTTCTGCAAATGTAGTCCATTTTCTAAATATTAAATCAAAATTTTATTTTGGTTGCTAAAGGCTGCAATCTGTGTTCCTTATTTAACAGATTAGTCTCCAATGCCTGAATTTACAAACTGGTGAAAAAAACCCATATATTTTAATAAAAATTCAATTAGTAGCAATTGTGGCTTCATGATGGTGTATTCTTGTTTTCCTTCTATTTTTGAACAAAAAGCATTAATTCCTTATTACACCAAAATATCCTTTAAGCATGAAGCACCTGACTGTATGCTTTGATCTGATTTCAGCTTTGCAGGAAATTTAAAGTGTGGAATTTTTGCAACTGGTTTCAGTGTTCCCAGAGCTTTACTAGTATTTTCTTGCAATGGTACAAGATGTGTCCTGTGTAAAGCATCTGCTTGTGGACCCTTGCAGTTGTGAAGTAGGCACTCATGCTGTATATCCTGCCCTTGCATGTTTGGCTCTAGGCTCTCAGAAAGGAGCAGTCAGTTTTGTGTAGAAGTCCCATCGCTTCTTTCTTGTTTTTCTGTTGTGCTTTTGAATTCTATGGTATTACTCTGGTAAGACCATCAGAAGTAATTGTGCCCTACTGTTACCTCTCTTGTATTTGAACTTTGCTGGAATGTGGATCTGAAAAGACTGAGATATTGACAAAATGTGAAGGAACGTCTGCCTTCCTAATTGAAATTATGAAGTAGATGGACAGATATCGTTTGCTAGTGACCAGTAATACTATAAATGTACTTACAGCTCAGAAAAAGAAATAAATTAAAAATGAGAAAATAGTTTTCTTTACAAACTACATTAAAAACCGGTTTCTTCAAATCTAGCAAACAGCATCATAGGCTTTTTCTCAGTCTGCTGGAAATTTAAAACTTCTCAGACTCATTTTGCATCTAAATACTATTTTCTTCAACAGAATTTAATCCTGCTGTAATTTGATCAGGGAAGGACAGAACATAGATACAGTTTTTCCTTCTGTTCTGTTGTTTCAAACGTCTCCTGTTATTAAGAATTCTCATCTCTTGAGATACCAGGATTGTATTGTTGAATACAATACCTGCATCAGGCCACCTGGAACATTTATTTGCAGTTCTGGAGAATAAAAGTTACTCTAAATATTACCCTCTGTAATATTTATATGATTCTGCAGAGTTGGTAAGTCAGCAGATCCTAGGCTGAATAGGGACATACAGAGGTTAGAAATCATGTTCCTTAGAATTGTCTTACAGAAGAGATTTTAAAGGTATTAGATTAAAGAAATGGAGTTTGCAGGTCGGTGTATTTAGCTTGTTAAATATATTGCTGAAACAAGCAGGTTTTCATTAATTACTTTTTAAATCAGGTCTCTTATATGGAATTCAAAACCTAGGAATTCCGTAAATAATCTTTCAGTATTAAAAAAGAACTTGCACTTTTCATAGTACACTTGCACTCTTTCTTGATTTTCTTCAATCAGACTGTATAATAGTACATATCTTTAATATAGTATTCCTACATCATTTGAAAGCATGTAAATAGAAAACAAAATTAAAACAAGAAAACAAATAAAATGGAAAAAAAAAAGAAACCAAAAAATATAAAAGGGGAAAGAAAATGTAAGTGGATAGTGCAAGAGATATTCCTACATCATTTGAAAGCATTTGGTAATGATGCAAGGTTCGTTATTATAAGAAGGAATTGTAAGAATACGTAGTATGTGCGTCTGAATTAGGTTTTTTGGAGTGTTTGGCCTGTGTAACTTCCTTCACAAATTCCACATCCTTCACAAATAGTTGCACTGGAAATTGTACTTATGAGTGCAGTGAGTTACTGGTAATATGTGATGAAGTTTTCAAAATACTTCCACAAAATAGTCAGAAATTATGCTTTAATTTTAGACCAAGTGATCTTTACAGCACTTTGAAAATACTATCCGTATCTAGAGTTGATTCCGCTTTTAAAATAATGAAGCAGTTGACTTGTGAATTGAGAGATGTCCTTTAAGTGGACATCTGTGTAAAATAACTGAGCAGCACAAAAGTGCTGTACCTTTTTTAGAAGAAAACAAAATAAAACAGTCCCTGCAAGCTGGACTGATGGTATTGGAAGCTGAACTCCTGGCCCTGTATTCACCAGTAGAGACAATAAAAAGTAACTTCCTAGAAATAATTTAGTAATAATGGTCTAAGGAATGAGATGTAAAATACCAACTAATTTAGAATAGGTTACTGTGCCTGTGCTCATTGTATTTGTCATAACACTTAAAGACCTTGTACTATTGTGGAAGTTGGCAGTTGATACATTTGTGATGTTAGGATGATGACCATATTTGAAGGAAGGCAGGGATAATATGATCTTGCAAGAAAATTTTCAAGTATTTTCAAACAAGTTTGCTAGTTCTGAGAGTTGGGTTTTTTTCTTTTTTTCTTTTTTTAACTTTCATATGAGCTTTAATAGTAGTTTGAAAAAAAACTTGGTAGGATTTGGGGGGCAAATTACATAAATGTAATGAGGTTTTGATAGTCTCTTGGACTACTGTAAAAGGCAAAAAGACCAAAACCAATATTTCTCAGGAAGATCATACCATGTCGTAAGGCTGGAGATGGATGTAAAGCTACAAAGGAAATCATTTGCCAGGTAAGAACAAATTGTTGAGATGCACAAATCAGAACAAGTGTGGTATGTTCTGCTGAAGTTGCTGTATCTTCCTTTATAGTTGTCTTTCACAGTTTTCACTGACGTCTTATTTTGTTTTCAGGTTTATGGTAGGTTGTGGTAGATGTGATGATTGGTTTCATGGTGATTGTGTTGGACTGAGCCTTTCTCAAGCACAGCAGATGGGTGAAGAAGATAAAGAGTATGTGTGTGTGAAATGCTGTGCTGAAGAAGACAAAAAAATGGAGTGTTTTGATCAAAGTGTACCAGATACTCCAGTGAAACTTGAGCATAGAGAAGAAAAAGCAATTGAGTGTGAAAAACTGGGGATGTCGAAGCAAACACCTGCTTGTAATCTAAATACGACAACTGAAAAAACAAAGCAAATGGAGGACACTGGGAAGCACAAAGTCAAAATCTTCAGGCGGGTGAGTCTTATTTGGTGCTTTAAGTTCTCTTAATTACTGGGGTTAGAAGGTTTTTTCCTGTCCTAGTACCAGTTAATAGATTATGTTTCAAACATCTTTGTGAATCTAATTTAAAACTTCTCTTTTATTATTGACAGAGTTACTTCATTTTCTAAGTGGCATGACTTCTTCAAGATGATATTGCTAAACCCTTCTCATATTTGAACAGGTTTATGTGCATTTCGTATGCATATAGAATATCCTGAGTTTGAAGGGGCCCCTAAGGATCATCGAAGTTCAGCTCCTCAATGTGTATATTAAACTATACATGCAGGGGTATATAGAAGTGGTGAATAACTTAGTGCATTTTTCTTTCAGATTTCTGAATTTATTCTAAGACATCTGGCAATTTTCTATATGTTATAAACTGCAGATATATTAAATATCTGTAAGACAATATGCCAACAGTGTTTTACTTTTGATTGTTTTTACTTCAGATTGTGTGTGGAGGAAAATGCCTAATGCTTTAATTGGGACCTTTCTACTTTTTGTGTCTGATTTTACTAACCAAAGAATAATTTGCAAAGAGTATTGAGACAATTCTTCAGTCTTTTAGTGTATCGTATTCATGATAACATCATCCTCAATAATTCTGTCTTATTTCTGAATAGTGATATAGAAATTCTGACATGTAAGCTATTCCTTTTGATTTTGGCTTACATAGCTTTTTAAACATCAGTGATGTCTGTGGATATGTGGCTAAAACTGGTTAAGGGATGTTCATTCATCCCTGACATATTAAAATAAAACGTAGTGGTTTTCAATACAGAGCTTAAATGCAAATTGTGTTGTGTCTTCAGCCAGTATTTAAAAGAGACTGCAGTGCTTGGCAGTAATTTGGAATTTTGTTCAATAACTCTTTAGAAAATATTATATGATGGTGCATACATCCAGGATATACGTTATACATATAAAAAGAAAAAAAAAAGAAAAATATGTGGTAATTAGGTGGTGGTTGATTGTAGCATTCAGTAGTGTGCTAACACGTGTTAATGTTTATTTCAGGAATCTGGTGAAGGGAAGAACTTGTCAGAGTCCAGAGACTTGGATACAAAAAAAGGGCAGCATGTTACTGCTCGGAAAGGACCACAAACTGGTGTAATTCCTCGGCGATCCCCTGAAGATAAAAATGAAAAAATAAGTAAAGAATCCCTTAGTATGGCAGAAAGGTCCACAAAATCAGGTACTGAGGTTTGGTGAAGTACTGCACACTGTAATTCACATATATGTACAGTGAAGGATGATAACTTTCTTTATAGCATCAGTTTTTCAAACCACATTCCATAGTGGAAGAGACGGTGATCTGAAGAACTGTTTGTTCCCATGATGTTTATGATCTTTATTTCTCTTTTTTTTTTTTAATTATTTTTTTGTAGATAAATGCTTCCTATGTAGATGTGTTTCCTGTTTCAATAGTAGAGGATGCTCATGTAACCGAGTGGGAGAAAAGTACACAGACATCTCTGTGTTAAACTTTATTTCACATTGCATGAGACTTTGAAATACTCTTCCATGAAATACTATGAAATACTTAGTGTATATAAAAGTGTTTTAATTTCTGTATGAATTATATTTTGACTTACTGATGTGTTTTGCACAAATTGTCAATTTTATCAACTAATTTCAAAGGGGGACACTATATTGCACACTGAGTCATCAGATTTTTATCTACATTTTATTTGAAAGGTTGAAGGAATGTATTTCCCCTCCCAGCAACCTCTGTGCTCTCCCCAGCTCCCTTCCAGGAAGCATTATTCTTCTAAGATCGTGATAATGTGAAATTGTTGTCATTTCGAACTGAAATCTCAGCAGCAAAGCTAGTGAGATTTTGTATTAGAACCATCTTTAACTCCTAAACTCAAGCTTTGAATTTTTGTCTAAAAAATACATAATTCTACTCTTCTGTTTTTTTACCAATGCTGATACATTCTAGAAACTCTTATTAGAGTTGAAAATATCAGCATTAAATGTAAATCTAAATGTAAGTGTTTTATACTGACAATACAGTGACCATTTCAGAATAGAAGTTAATCTCAAAATCATTTTTAAAAAGAGAAGACACTTGGCAGTCTCATTTAGGACAATTAGCATTAAAATTAAAGCAGTGCATTTGTCTTATTCTGTTACCTGCTTTGAATTATGCTTATAATGGCATTGTTTGTTGCTAATCTTGCCCATCACTTGCCTGCTGTGGGACTTTTTTATCAGATGGTTGAAATGTTGCCAAAGTGTTACTGGCATGTGAAGGTTTTCCATTTCCCCTGACCCTGTCAGGCTACAGTTTTTGAAAGGTTTTAGTCCAGTTCTTCATCCTTCTGAGGAGGAGGAGATGAGCAAAAATCTGTATTGAGGAAATAAAAGCATTATTAAAGCTGCTGTACTTAACAAGACCAGCATAGGAACACTGTAGAGCACAGCACAGAATGGCAAAGAGCTCTTAGGTCTGCTCCACCTTGCTCACAAGGAAAGGGAAGTTGGTAATTTTAATTGGAATCAGTTGAATTAATGAGAGTTGATCCACCCACCCTGTCTGCCCAACAGAAAAGAAAATCTGCCTTTTTATAGCCACTTGAAAATATAGTTAAGTTTGCTTCTGGTGCTAATGCATTCTAAGTTGCACTCAATAGGGGAAAGTAATAATAAAGAGAGACTTCTTTTTACAATTGAACTCTCCAGTTAGATCTTAGTCGGTCTTCAATTTGTTTCTTTTTCCAGAGTAGAAAGTGAAAAAAATTAGTATTATTTATTTCCCATTGCTTACCTAAATAGAAGGCTACTGCTCAAAATTAGTGATGTGTTCATGTGCTGAGACAGATGACCTTTCAGTTGACACTCTGAAAATTAATAATTTTGCTTTAATGATTTTAATTTGGTTAACTTATCCATTATTTGTGACACAGTCCTTATAATGATTTTGTTTTGAGACTGTTCTGAAACAGAAGCTAAGATTATTATAATTGAAATAATTATGATGGCTAACAGATACAGAAATGCTAAGTTTAATGAAAAATGGGATTTTAAAGTTAAACTTACTATGCTTATGATACATGCTTCATGGTATATTATTTCTCAGTTCATTCATTGAAAAATTTATCTATGCTGTTAAAAAATTCAGAGTCAAAAATCTTACTTAAGATTAAACACTGGTCATCTTGGTTTAGTGTAGAAGAAAGTACCTTAAATCAAAGGGCAGTAACCCTGTTTGTTTCTGCTAAGGAAGCTTTTTTTTCTGGATTAATCTAAGTAACACAAAATCCAAACCAAAGAAATAAAAAACCTCAACCTATCAAAAACCATCCACCCTGTGGGTCCATTCCTTCTTTTTGAAGTTCAGTTCTTAGCAGTTTAAAAATAAAACTTCATGACAGTAACTCCAGCAGCAGTAAAAGTTTATAAAACTGGTGTGAGAATTTTACAATTTTTAACTGTGTTTTGACAGGTGTTCATGAGAAACAAGAAATTAAGAAAAAGAAAAATGAGAAAGGATCCATTAGTGCAACACACCTGCCGGCCGTGCCAGCTTCTAAACCTTCTGCTGATCAGATAAGACAAAGTGTCAAGCAGTCTCTTAAAGAAATTCTGATGAAAAGGTAAAAATATAGTAATAAATTATTAATATGTGTTTGGAAATATTTTCACTTAAAAAGCAGAGGAAAAAATATTAATTATTTGGAAGCATTTGGTAATTTTTGCCATTGTGTTTTCTCACAGATTGACAGACTCCAGTTTAAAGATTCCTGAGGAGAGAGCAGCAAAAGTTGCCACAAGGATTGAAAGAGAGCTGTTTTCTTTTTTTCGAGACACTGATGCAAAGTATAAGAACAAATACAGAAGCTTAATGTTCAATCTAAAAGATCCTAAAAATAATGTATGTGAAATTTGTCTGTTGTGCTTTACAGAAATCCTTTATTTGTTGTAGATTAAAGGAATAGTCTTCTATGTAGATACTTTATAAATCCTGCTGCAATTTACCTGTTTGGGGGGGGGGTTTAATAGGTTTTTTTGTTTCTTTCATGTTGTTTGTTCTTTGGGCACTCAGTGTTCTCTGTCTTCTTTTTCCTCATTATTAATTCTTCCTCTCTTCGCTTTCATTGTATGTTTTATTGCTGGGTTTCAAAGTGTAGTGTATATCAGCCTACCACTGATTTCTTATTTGGATGTTCCTGTTTTCCCCCATAACTCTTTGGTGTTTACTACACTAAGGATTTTGCCATCCAGGATCTTGTCTCACCATTCTTTTTCATACCCAGGTTTCTCAAACTTTATCTTCACTCTCTTTTCTGCTTTCTATGAGCTCATTAGTCAACATCATACCTCCACAGCTTCTGTCTTTTGTCCTTTTATCAGTTACTCTGATGAAGTTGCTTTGTTGTAGCATTTTACCATTACAATTAGCCAACTGTAAATTATACGAACAAGCTAACTTCTGTCTAGCAGCTAACTTCTGCCTTGTCTTTGCTCATACCCCTAAATTAGTTGGTTCTCTTTCTTTTACCCTAGGATTTCATTCAGTCAAGAAGCATAGACATTCTCTTTGATACTGTCTTCTCTTTGTTGTATAATACAGAGGATTTGCACCTTTTTAGAAAACCAAAATGTCTGAGTTACTGCTGCAGTGGGCATAAACTCATTTTCTCCTTTGAAACAACTGTTGATTATACATCTGATCAGTAAGGGTGTATGTAGATATATTGTTATGTAGAATAAATGGAGCTCTGGAATGAAGATTTTTATGTTAGAAAATATGGTACCACTTCTGCAGTGGAAGAAACAAACCCACATGATCCCTACAGCTGTACAAAGCATGTTGTATGTTGCTTCTGTGATGTATTTCCTGCTGCAAGCTGTTCTTGTCTTGACAACAATAGTACTTTTCTTTTTTCTTCTAGATATTATTTAAGAAAGTACTGAAAGGAGAGGTTACTCCAGACCATCTAATAAAAATGAGTCCAGAAGAATTGGCTTCCAAAGAACTGGCTGCCTGGAGACAGAGAGAAAACAGACATGTGAGATTTGTGAACTTCTGTTGTTTGGTTGACAGCCTAAGCATGTGTAACTTCTGTTTGCAGGTTAAGTCTATGCAAAAAGAACAGAATGCATGTTGTACAAAGCAATTGTGACTAAGCAGGAGGATCTCTATAATTTCTTTAGTATTCAAAACCCAAAGAGGTTTTTAGGACAAAAGTGAAAGAAGTGTAGTCAGTTCCTGAAAGGCATTTTCCTTTGCCGTGCAACTGTATTGCTGCTTACTCTTTGTTCTTCTCTCTCAAGAGTGAAGGCTTCTTTGTCCTTATTTTCTGTAAGATTTTAAAGCTCTTGCTAGAGCTTTAGAAATACCCGTTTTTTAAGGAGGGACAGAGATCTGCTTGGACAAACCAAACCAAACTGGTGTTGTTTTTAACCAACTGATGGAGCATGACAAATCACCCACCAAGAAGTAAACTTGGAGCTGAAAACCTGATCTGCCAGTCTGAAAAGCAGCCTAAAGGGAAAGCAGAAAAAAAACCCAAACAGTAAAAAAAACCCCAAGAGAGTATAGGAAGATTATTAGCTTACTTTGAGCATGACTTTTCTTGAAACAGACAGTTACACTATATTTATAGCTGTGTTGACAGTTTAGGAGGAGAAGCAGCAATATGAGAAACTGTATTATTTTTATAGAAGATGCCTTTTTTTAAATAATACCCTGTTTATTGGCCATTTAGTCCAATGATAACTGCAGCTACTTGGAAATGACCATTAAAAGTCTCCTAGTTTACAAAATCTGGATTTGTATTGACAGAATCTTTGATATTTATATGCCACATCATAGAACCTAAAAACGTGATATTTGGATAGTGTTAACTGGTATGCATTTTGAGTTTGGGTTTTATCATACCAGGAATTGTGGGTTTTATCAGATGATTTCTGATAAAAAATTAATG
This sequence comes from Corapipo altera, assembly GCF_003945725.1. NCBI lineage: Eukaryota > Metazoa > Chordata > Aves > Passeriformes > Pipridae > Corapipo > Corapipo altera. The sequence goes on from NW_020884890.1 coordinate 2,940,331, forward strand.
AGTAGATAATGTAACACAGAATAGATGGAAATTCATCCTCTTGAATTCTGTGTACTGAGAATGAATGTTCCATGATAACTGATTCAGTATGATGTGATGCTGTTTTAGAGACTGCAATGTGCATTGCAGTAGTAATTATTCCTGTGTTTTTTCCTTTCCATTGCATATTGTGACTAAATCTGTTTATGAATCATGACAACTTTTTGTTAGTTTCTGTGCAAAAACAGTTGTTGGATTATTCTGTTATGTCGAAGTTGTTTCAAAAACCTATAAAGGCATGAAAAGTTTGATTATTCTGTAGCTATTACATTTGTTTTTGTAAAAATTATTGAAATACTGAAAACAGACCACACATGATAGTATTCCACTACTGTGAAAAAGAGTTTCAAAACAAGTTATTATGCTGCTCAAAAGATTACTAAAGAGTCCCTATTATTTTGGAGAAATACTTCCAAAATCTCTAGAATTTGAAATGGAATACAGCATGTAAAAAAAAATGTATCATTTTACTATATTTTTCATTTTCCTGTTTAAGCAAGACATCAAGTCTGCTACTTATTTTTTTTTTTTAATTTCCCAGAGTGTTCAAAAGTAACTGTAGGTATTTGGCAGGCAGATAAAGCAATTGTAGAATCCTTGTTTCCTTAATAAACCAGGCTTAAAATATTTGCAACAACCAACACTTCTTGGTTTAAGAAGTGTAAATGTGCCTTAAGAAGCAATATTAGAAATAATGGTTTATATTTTATTTTATTGCAACAGAGCAAATTGGCAGTCCTGATCAGAATTAGCATATCCATTACTTTTAAGAATACCTTTAAATGGTTTTTCTTTGAGGTGAAGCATTAGGTTTATGTATTAATAAACAAACTCTTGAAGAAATAATACAATTCTGCATGTATGTTATATCATACATTGTCCCTACTATTATGGAGTTGATGCCTTTTTTTTTTAAGTTTAGCTCTTAGAAAATCAGAATTACCAATATTTTCATTTACTGTTGAAGGTTTGCTTTATAAGTTGTTTAAATACATGCCTGGTAAGTACTTACTGCACTGTAGGAGAAGTTAGATGGGCTGCTTGCATGTTTGTGTTATGAAACTAGTTGACACGTGCAAAATAAAAATGTATTATTTTTTTCTCCAGAGAAATCCTATTTATCTCTTTGTATCTCTTTTATTTGTGGATTTCCAAATTTTATGGTTTGGGAATAAGTGCACATAACTTCCTGTTTTCACAGACAATTGAAATGATTGAGAAAGAACAGAGAGAAGTTGAAAGAAGACCTATCACAAAAATTACTCACAAAGGAGAAATAGAAATTGAAAGTGAAACACCAATGAAAGAACAAGAGGAAGTAATGGAAATTCAGGTAGAAAAGAAAGCATGACACCACAGTGTATTCAGTTCATAGACAACGTGGTTGTGAAGTGTTTTGTTTATGATTTTGTTATTCAGATCTGTAATTGCATGTTAGGTCTGAGTTAAATTTTTCTTTGATCTTTACTGACTTTTACTTCTGGACCTGGTGGATTAGTTGGTTTTTTTTCTTCCATATTGTGACTGTATGATGAATTCTGGCAATTGTAGAAAATAGAAAAGTAGAAATTAGAAAATGTTCTAAATGTTACCTAAAGATATTTGAGAATACCAATTAATTCTTTTAATGCGTCTGTGATTTTGTGACAGCATTTTAGGCTATACATTTGAAACAGAACCTTTATGTCTGAAGGGGAGAAAACACTATAAAGCATTTAAGTAATATGAATGGCAATATTAGCTCTGGATATTAACAGAGGGGGAGGAAAGGCTAACTAAAATGTATTTGACTTTTCTTAGGAACCTAATATGAAGTTGTTTGAGAAGTCAGACGAAGCTGAAAAAGATAAAGAAATAAATGAATCTGCATCTCCGGACACCACAAGTCAACATAAAAATCATCTCTTCGATCTTAACTGCAAAATCTGCATAGGTATTCGGAAAAGCACATGAAAATAAATGTATCATGCCTCTATAATTTCAGTCATAAATCTCAGTATACCTCAAGAATGTAAATAAATCTAGTTATTAACATAGTTTGAAAGTTGTGGAAGCAGTGTTCTACTTAATAATTTACAAAAGAGACTACTGAAATGATAGGTTATTTGCATAAACTTGTCATCTTTTTTATAAAAAAGACTGCAGAAAAAGAAATCCCTATAATGGATATGCATACTAGTGTTGATTCCTCATTTCTTTATCCTGTGCCATTATAGTGTCAATATTTATGTATAGTACTGTATAAATATATACAATGGATAAATTTATACAAAGTAAAATAGGTATAAAATGTATGAATTCCTTATCCTATCCCACTTCAATGACAATAGGTGGTGGTTTTGGTGTGTCTTCCATGTGTTCAGAGGAACTCCTCTTTTTGTTTCTTTAATAAAAAATAAAGCCCACTGCAATTCCCTCTCTGCAGGACGAATGGCACCACCTACTGATGATCTTTCTGCGAAAAAAGTGAAAGTGTCTGTTGGAGTTGCACGGAAACAGTCAGACAATGAAGCTGAGAGCATTGCAGATGCACTTTCCTCCACATCAAGTATTTTAGCTTCAGAATTACTGGAAGATGATAAGCAAGACTCATCGAAATCATTCACCCCTCTCCCAAAGTAATATAAACTGTAGAAACAGTATTTTTAAATGGAAGACATTATTAATCTTGTTAAACTATTATATCTAAAGCTAATTTTTAAATCGCATTTCATTAATCCATTTGTGTACTTGAAGTTGCACACATCTTAAGAATGGACTTCTCTGGTGGAGTAATTGTGCATTTATATAAATAATAGTACATATATTGTGGTGATTGCAAACTTCTAATTGCCACATTTTTCTTTTAGGGAAAAATAAACTATGTTTTCTGATGCAACAAGGTCTAAAAAGAATTCACATTAAAAGAAATGAGGATATAGATTTCATGTTGTATTTTGCTATTAAGGAATGTAGTTTGAACAGTGCTGCATTTGAATGAGTGTGTGTCTTTGTGTATGTGTATATATATAAAGCCAGGGAATTTGAGATTGCTCTAAACAGAGCATTTGCAGTGAGAAATCAGACTAGTTTTAAATCTCAGAGCAGTGATTTTCTAGACATGACAGGTAACAGCAGCTTGATTGATGTTTTGCTGTACTTACTGTCAACCCCCTCTTCATTTTCTTCCACACTCTGCTATTCATTAAAGAGGAAATTGCAGTTTATGAGACTGCTTGTTTCTGGTTTGAGGAAGGATTTTCTAGAAAAAACAACTCCCAGTTATTTAGAATTGACCACAGTTCATGCTGAAATTTTGCCTTTATTGGGACAGTGTGATCCTTTACCAAGGACAGTGGACGTAACTTGAAATCTGCAGTGTCTAGTATAGACAGACATAAATGTAGGTTTCTGTGTTACTGTAACAGCACAACATCTGGTACTACTGGGCATCCAGCTTAAAACTGCTAATAGCATGCCTAGAATATTTTAATAGCAACATATTGGGAAATGTTGAAATGTGTAATCTTTTCGGTAAGGAAACTCTCAGGTTGAGAAACACTCTCCTGTGAAATTGTCTTCCCATTTAGTTTGGAGCTACTTTGCAGCTACTTTGTTGACAAAACTGAGGCTTTTTTTTGAAGGGAGGAAAGACAGTTTTGTGACAGGTGAAATTGGGTACTCACCTGTACTGGTGAATTGGGTACTTCTGTGGTACTCACAGAAGCTGTGGAAGTGATGCATGGGTGAGAAGAGATTAGGAGCCAGCCTGTGGGGCAAGGAGAAGGACGTGGAACGTAGGCATTTGGATGGTGGACAGACAGTGTTGCAACAAAATGTAGGAGTTAGGAAAGTAGGATAGGCCAGCAGGCAGTTTGTCTTCATTCCTCCCTGTGGCAGGGGAAAGTCTCGCTGGCTGAGCAGCCCCTATATATGTTTGTGTCCCCTTCAGTAACGTTTAATAACTGTTGGACTAAATAACTTCTCTGTTTTTAAAAGATACATTAGTGAACTAATGTACTGCTTATCTGCCTGTCCTTCCTGAACCATATATCTACTCCACTGGAAGATGAGAAACATGATTGTCTGCCTGTCTCTTGGCAGGATGCTTAATTGAAAAAGAAAATTCTTCATAATACTTAATTTTTTTATAAAGAAAAATTATTATTTACATTACTTTGTGTGATATGTCATGTTATAAACAAAGTGGGTTTTTGTTTGTCCCTTTTTAGGTCAGAAACGCCCGGTACTGTGGAATGTGAAAGTCTGTTTCTGGCACGCCTGAATTTCATCTGGAAGGGTTTTATCAATATGCCTTCAGTGGCAAAGTTTGTTATTAAGGCTTATCCAGTTTCTGGCTCTTTTGAGTATTTAACAGAGGTACTTATATTTACTACAAAGAACGAACAGTTCATTTATTAACTTTAGCAACTTGTGTACCCTGTATGATAGTATAATGATGAAACACAGTGAAGCATGATCAGTGTGCTGAGTAAAGTATTTGTGGGAGGTTGTAGGTTAAGGTGTGTATTTTTAAGTAAAGTATTACTCAATAATGTACCTGTGGTTCATCTTATTTACAACAGAAACCTGCTTAATGGGGTTTATTTTTTTTTACCTGGTGGCAATTCTCATCCTAACCTTCCATTGTAAGACTAAATTGTCCCTAAAAAAAAAAGTTTCTAGAACGTTCTCTTTAGTATCTGAGAGGCTGGAAAAGCATCCAACTGCCTTTAATAGTTGTCTTCATTCTTCTGTAAAATTAAGATCAGAGAGCCCATAAGGTTCAGTGTTACTTCTGACCAGTTACACAGGAAGCATCAGTTTTCTTATCAAAAGGACTTAGGTCTTCAGTTAATTAGATTGTCTTTAGTTTTCTGTCAAATCTTCAGGGGATGCAGTAATCCTTAATACTAAAGGATTGGTTTATGAGTAGGATGTTCTTTTCAAAACTCATTTGCTTTATTTCAAAAAACTTTTTTCTTAGGCGTTCTTGAACGATCTGAAAGTCTCTTTATGTTGCTTAGTATCCAAGAACAAATTTACGTCTGTATATACTTGCATGTGTAGGTTATGTTTTCCCCTCAAGATGAAAATTTTAGAAAGTTTATTACATACTGCTGTGGAGCTCTCATTGCAATTTGATCTTACAGATAGGTTGAGTGTTTCTAGAACACAGTACAGTTCTGTTGGTAGTTAATGTTACTGAAAAGAATAGTTTTGGAGAGGTATAAATGAACAGTATCGAATGATAGCTTATTTATTCCATATCATTAACTTTACACTGAGAATATTAATTTAAATATCCAGAGTTTGTTTCTACTGTTGTAACTTCTACCGATATTTTTGAATTATAATTTAAGAACTAAAAGAACAAAGTATGTTTTGAATATAGGAAACAGATACTGGATGAAGGATTTATCACACTATTTATGTTGGATTCAGATTTCTGTTGTCTTTTCTCGTAGGATTTACCTGATAGTATTCAAGTAGGTGGGAGGATATCTCCTCACACTGTCTGGGATTATGTAGAAAAAATCAAAGCTTCAGGGACCAAGGTAAAAATTTTACATATTAAAGACTTGCTGTTTAATGTACATCTGAGTCATCCTAAAGATACTTGTTTTGTTTCTCTTTGCAACATTTGTGAAATACATGACACTTTTAAGGATATCTGATGGTTATATTGAATGGGATGAATGGCAACTGCTGGCGTTTATTTCCTTCCTATCTAACCGCAACCAATCCTTTGCTGTTTGACAATACCTGTATTCCTTTGACACAGTAACTTGTTCTGAGTATCACTTCTTATGTCTCAAGTGTTACCTTTGCATTTCAGTATTGTTATGGTGTGCAAAACCAAGTCTCAAGTGTTACCTTTCATTTTGGTACTGTTACAGTGTGCAAAACCATCTAGATGGCACTCTACTGGACTTGTCCTGCTGTGTTTCAGTTGTCCTTGTGCTTCCCAAAACCAGATAGTCTTTTCCAGATGATGTCTCACAAGTGCTGTATAGAAAAGAATCACCATTTCCCTTGGCCTGCTGACTGCTTCGTTTCTGGCACCCAGAATGCAGTTGGCCTTCTTGGCTGGCATGGGCATGTTCATGGGGTTCATATTCAGCTTGTCCATCAGGACCCCCATGTTATTTTAGGGCAAGCAGTTTTCCAGGCAGTCAGCTCCTCAACCTGTCTTGGTGCATGAGGCTACTCTGGCTCAAAGTGCAAGATTTTAAATTTCAACTTTTCTTACATTGACAAAGGTCAGCCTGTTTTTTCAGCCTGCTGAAGTCCCCCTGCATGGCTGCCAACACTTCAGCATATTGACCACTGCCCCTGCTTAGGTGCCATCTCAGTTTTGCAGGGAATCTCCTGTCCAGTGTTCCAGATCACTCATTAAACCATTAAACAGCATCAGCTTCAGCATCAGTTCCTGAGCTGGGCTTTGGGCATAATTCTGGGATCTGAATAGTGGTCTTCCCCATTATTAATGTATCTCTTGGACACAATGGACTACAAAATACAGCTTTGTAGTAATGTTAAGGGTTGGAAGTGGAATAATTAATTGGAAACCAGCATAAATAAACTTGTTATTTAGCTGACTGATAAAATATTGGCTCTTTTGTCATGCACTTCAATTAATTTTTTTAGTACTAAATGCTTTCTATTTGTTTTATCTAGTTCTCCTGAATTTTTTTTTGGCCATGTTTCTGTTCCTTCTGTCTCCTCTGTTGTTCTCTGCCTTCCTGAGGAGGCTTTTTCTCCTCTGAACTGGGCTTTTAAATAAAGAGCAGTCAGTAAAACAATTAACATTTCACAGAAAAATGTACTTGACCAACTTCCTCTCTCTCTTCCTTGTAAACAGGAGATCTGTGTAGTTCGTTTTACCCCAGTAACTGAAGAGGATCAGATCTCCTATGCGTTGTTGTTTGCTTATTTCAGCAGCAGAAAACGTTATGGTGTAGCTGCCAATAATATGAAGCAAGTTAAAGATTTGTACCTCATCCCTCTGGGTTCCTCAGATAAAGTCCCTCATCACCTTGTGCCTTTTGATGGGCCTGGTAAGTACTACTTGGAATTTGGAACTTAATCATCATAATGCTACTAAAAGAAGTTTGCAACAGAAATTTAAGAGGAAATTAAATTAAAAAATGCCTACCATTTTATTCCAAAATGTAATGAGTTTGCCATAGTATTATTATATTAGTTTCCTTGAAAATACATTAATTTCCCATTGTTAGATTATTCTGATACTTTATAGTATTGATGTTGAAAAAATTACTATGTATAACTTTGTTTCGTGTTATAAGTTTGTTCATTCCTTTTCTAACCCACGTGGCTTTGTAGATTTCAGTGTCAGTAAACTCAGTTACGCAAGTGGACTGTCGTAGTTCTACTGGGTTCCGAAATGATACTCTCACTTTAAAATAGTATTTTTCATTATTTGAAATGTACTAATTCTTTTTTTCTCAAGTATTCCAAAGCTCCTTAAAAAAAATACATGAGCAGTTTAAAATGTAGGCCAAGGAAGAAAAGGTCCTAAAATAGCTTTCAGCTGTTCTGCTTACACCTGAGTTATTTTGTATCGATTTATCTTGGTTATAAAAATTTGTGGATGATCTCTCTTTTTGAGATAGGCAGGACTGAAATCAAGAGAGTGAGCTACAGCTCATAATTTTTTTGCAAGAACCTAAATTATACAGAACAAAATACATAATGAAGGGATAGGTAATAGTATAACTTAAAACACAGTGCCTTTGCTGGAATGAGGGAATCGCTATGGAAATTCACTCTCGGTAAATCTTTGAAGAAGTATGTCTAATGCAAATTGATGAGGAGACTTTGTGTTTATTTTTTTTTCCTCTGGTGCTACTAGACTATACTGTAGCTGTGTTAGACAAACACGATGTTTAACTTCTATGCATCTCTGATGAGACTAAATATCCTATACAACTGTCTCGTGTTCTCTCTTTGGAAGTTATAGGGGGCAGTATAGTACTTAAAACAATTTGCAATATTTGAACTATAATGTTGGAAATACATTTGTATTATTTTAAGTATTGTTTGTTATGTTTAACAAAGGAAATTTCAAATTTCAAAACATTATTACTTTCTGTAATATATTGTGAGCGTGTGGGGGTTATTTTTGTTGAAATGATTGCCTTTAACAAAATATAAAGAGATAATAAATTGCTGTTACAATTTTGTACAGGGATTGAAATACATCGACCAAATTTGTTACTGGGATTGATAATTCGCCAGAAAATGAAGAGGCAGATTACTGCTGTTTCAAGTGTTACTAGTAGTTTTGCGGATGAAGCTGCTGAAAGTACCTTGAGTAGTGTGCCACCAGAGAAGAAAAGCAAGCCAAGCAAACCTGAAGTCTCTCATCACGAGTTGGCACTAGAAGAAGAGGAAAATAATTTTTTCAATTCCTTCACAACTGTGCTGCACAAGCAGAGAAATAAACTTCAGCAGTCTAATACAGAAGATGTTCCAGCAGTTGTTGAACCACTGGTGGAAAGCACTAAACATGAACCACCGAAGCCTCTCAGGTTTCTTCCTGGAGTCCTGGTTGGATGGGAAAATCAGCCTTCTACTCTGGAACTAGCAAATAAACCATTGCCAGTGGATGATATTCTTCAAAGTCTGTTGGGTACGACAGGGCAGGTATACGAACACAGCAAGTCAGAAACAGGTCCTAGTGAAGAGATACCATTATTAAATGAACAGGCAACCTTGAAAGAAGAAAACATGGATGTTGCTGATGTAACTACGGAAGTTAGTGAAGCAAAGACTGGTTTGGATGATCTTCAGGAATCCACTAACACTGCTGTAACTGTGGATACAGCAGCTGCAGGGACCTCAAGTTCTGCAAAAAGTGCTGGTTCTTTGATAGGGTTGAGTCTTAAGGGAAAACCTCCAGATGTCTCCACAGAAGCATTTTTAGCAACTTTATCTGCTCAGTCACAGAATAAAGAAACAGAAGAAAGTAAAGAAAATGACCCAAAGTTGCAGGTACCAGACAAGGATAGTGTTTCACAGGAAGTTAAAAGGAGCACAAATTCCAGCTTTTCTTCCTCATCAAATGCAGGGAAAAAACCCAATGAGAACAGTGTTAGTGTAGGTTCTGCTGAAGGTACCACTGCTAGTACCTCTAAATCACCGCCATTTATTAATCTTAAAAGAGACCCACGACAGGCAGCTGGACGAAGCCAGCAGACTAATACTTCAGAAAACAAGGATGGAGACGTTAGCAGAAGTGAAGACCGACAGAATCCTTCAGGAAATGATCAAATAGAACCAGAGAATAAACAGTCTTCTGGAGAAGTGGGCTTAAACCTGTATCAAAGTGATCTGCAAACCAATGAGTCGCAGTTCAGTTCAGCTGCAGCTAAAGCAGATAGCACAGTTGCATCACAAGCGGAAGATAACAAACACTCACAGGAAGATGCACTGATGCAAAACATTGAAACAGTGAATTCGTTTAGAAGAGGACCAGCAGCAACTTCATCTCATTTTGAAACCGAAAATTCTTCTCGTTCTGAATTTGTTTCCAAAGTCCCAAACCCTGTTACAAGCAGCAGCTTCTCATCTGTTGGACCTCCGCAGCAGAATTTTCAGCATCCTAAACCTAATCCACCTGGATTTCAGTTTCAGGCTCCTGCACCTCATAACTTCCCTCAGCAAAACAACCCTATGTTTGGATTTCCTCCTCATTTACCACCTCCGCTTCTTCCTCCTCCTGGCTTTGGTTTTCCTCAAAATCCAATGATGCCATGGCCACCAGTAGCTCATTTATCAGGTCAGCCACCACATTATGCTGGACCCATTGCACAAGGGCTACCAGTGGCTCACAAACAATCAAGATTTTTGGGACCAGAAAATTTTTTTCAGACTAAAGACAGTAGGAGACCAGAAAGACGCCACAGCGATCCTTGGGGCAGAGAAGAACAGCATTTGGAGAGAGGGTTCAGTAGAGGAAAAAATGATCGACAAAGGCTTTACAGTGAAACCCATCACCAAAAAAAAGAGAGACATGAAAAAGAGTGGAGCAACGAAAAATACTGGGAGCAAGATTCTGAGAGAAACAGACGCAGAGACAGAAACCAGGAAAAAGAGAGAGAGAGGAAGAGTAGAGAGGAAGGACAGAGAGACAAAGAAAGAGTGCGATCTCCACACAGTGATAGGGCTGCTGATGGAAAAAGCCCCAGAGAGACTAGAAATCCAGAAAAAAAGACAGAGAAGCCTAAAAGTGAAGAACAGGCTCATGAAAAAGATAAGGAGAGGGAGAAAAGCAAAGAGAAGCATAGAGAACGAGAAAGTGAAAAGAACAGAGAGAGACATAGGGACCACAGTGACAGAACTAAAAGTAAAAGGTAAAAAGATGCAGGCAGTCTTTTAAAATCCTATTTAAATAAACTGTTAGAGTAACGTCGTAAAACTTTGTATAAAAAAAAAGAGCCTGCTAGGATTGTGCCATCTTTTTTATTCCATGTTGGTGTTTTGCAGAAACAAGTCTGTGTTTTGGTACCACTCGATGTACCAATGCTCATCCTTTTTTTTCATTATACCAACTATCGCTAGAAGTAGGAGTTTAATATTTTTAAAAATTTTACATTGCTGTATATTCAAAATTTTAAAGATTTCTTTTATTAATATGCAATAAAGGCTTAGGAATTTTGTTAGTTGAGGAAGTTGGCTTTAGTCAAGTCTGCAATATAGTTGCTGCCTTTGGTAATTTGTGCTCTCTTCTGTTTTAAGATGCTCTGATAATTTTAAAGGTGATTTTCATACAATAACCTTCTTTTTAAATTGCACTGTTTTTAAAGACTGTAGCAAAGCCTCAGAATCCACACATTACAACAAAACAATATGCTTGGTGGTGTGAAGAGTTTGGGTTTTTTTTAAATTATTTGGTAGTACAATAAAAAAATTCAAGTGTATTCATTAGTTTTCAGGTATTTCCTAAGCATCTGAAGCAGTTTGTGACCAGAAATTGGAAGGCTGAGCTGCTCGAATGTTAATGCTTTAAACTGCACTTGTTTTAATAAGAAAGCATTTTTAACCTAAATTCTTGAAAATATGATTTGTAGTAGTAAATTCATTTCTCCCACCATTTTCCATGCTTCAAAAACTTGAATACCTAAGCTTGTACATTACTTTGTGTTTTGCTATCCTTTTTACTGTAAAATGTAAATATTTTAAGGGATATTTTGATTCTAAAATGATAAAACTTTCTCACATACTGTGTGTGTTTGATTTCATAGGTGTGAAACTGTAGGCTAAATGAATATGGAAAGCTGAATCACATAATGCCACATTTGTTGTATGCTTCATGGCTTGGTTTGTTTTGAGTTTTGGAGAACAAACAGGTGGGAGGGGCAGAAGAGTGTTTATACCTTTGGGACTTGGGGTAAATTGATATTTTGTGGTGATTACCATCCACTGATGCCAAACAATGCGAACGTGAAAACCAACTCAAGTCACCTACTCTTACACTTCTTAAAATACACTGGGCATCTTGTTGAATCTGTCAGAAATAACAAAAATATTCCACCATATAAAGAAAAATTGAGATTTATTGTTCTGTTTTTCAGTGTTTTATTTTTAGCTTTGAGTACACAACCTTACTGTGCTGCTGACATAACATTTTGCACGTAGCTGTAGAAAAGCCTCTTTTCTCCAGAAAGGTCTTCCCAGTTTGACAACACCCTAATTGTTAGTTTTAATTATGAATATATTTTAAAGTAAAATTTTACTCGAATACCTTGCAGGTAGCTTCGTGATCAAATTGATCAAAATTAAAAATCTTGCACAGGATAAATGGGGTGGTGGTAGACTTTTATTAGGTGATGTTTCTTACGCTCATAGTTGAGAAGGCTAATTTAAAAAAAAATCTTCAGTTTGTTAGTAACTAAAAGCAATATTTAAACATTTTTATAGAATGATAAATTAAATTAGTATTTTCCAAATTAATTCCATTGTCTGTATAGCAGTAGTGCCATTGGATATATCTGGTAGTATTATGCATGAGTTATATTGTTTAAATATTTCCATTAGAGTTCTGTAGGCACATGAGTTTATCTAAGCATCGTTCTCATTTTGGAAGTAATTTTTAAATTGGCAGCTCTCCATGTGAAGATTTTCTTTTGACCTGTTCAAAAGCACTCTACTCCCAGTCTACTGGTGATCTGCCTCTCACACGCACATCCATCTGTGCTTTGAAAATAAACTGGGGGCAGTAAAAATTGCAACTGCCTGGATGGAAGGGATGGGAATGCTTTCTGCCAGAACTATCACAAATAATTTGTTCGGAAAGAATATGTAAACATTTTGCAAGTTTGCTGAGTGCTTTGCTACCTGCCTCATGTATGTAGAACCTAAAGAGAACTGTAGTAAAACAGCTCTTGAGGGAGAGTTTTGTTAAGTGTTTAAATTAACAAAAAGCAACAGTCTGCAGGACATGTTCCTAGGAACTGAGTTAGTGTAATGGGAATAAATCCTGTTACCACAGGAATAAAGGATTTTATTTTCTCTGTTGCCTTCAGTCAGTCTCCTTCCAACACTTGTGTTAGCTGGAACTTCTTTGATTACTTGTTCCTTGTTTTACCTTGACTCGCTGCTCAGATCACAAAGGGCAGTGTGCACTGCTGAGGAACTGGCAGTACACCAGAAGCCCTAGAGGGAACAGGACAAACGCTAAATATGCTCCCCTCTCCAGCATCACATGGTGATAAAAGGCCCTACTTAGAGAAACTGGAAGAATCTGGGGATGACTCAAATGCTAATTGGGCTTTGTGAGCTGCCTGTTGGGAAGAGGCGAAGAAGCTCTGCTGCATCAAGCTGATCACTTGGGGCCTCAGAGCAGCAGCAGAAAGATAGAAAGAACCTCACAAATATGTTTGTGGATGCTTAATAAAACGTCTCGGGGTAGTTCCATAGCCAAAGTGTACAGCAGTAATCTTCAAGTCACCTGTTAACTGACTTGGCAGTGCATTCATTGCCACATACAAAGTACAGTTATATGGAGACAAGTGTGTGTCACCTAGTTTTAGGTGCTTATTGTCTCTGCTCCATATCTGCCTTATGGAAAGATAAACACACACCCTGCCTTTACCTCCCCCCCCCGCCCCAGAATAGTTACTTGTTTCTGACCTGTTTTTACATTTTGAAAACTCGTATTCAGAGAATTCCCATGCAGGGAGGTGATGTTTTATTATGTGCTTTTGAGCAATAGAAAAGTAAAAAAGGAAAAGATAGGAATCAATCACTATTATTTTTATTGAAACATTTTATTTATATAGTAAGCCAGCAGTCAAATGAGAAATGTAGATGTAGATAAATCATTGGTTTGAGCACATTAAAATAAACTGGATTTTTTTTTGTTGCTTCCTGAAGCAGAATATAACTGAACTTTTTCAGAGGGAATATAATTTTTGCATTTATAGATGAAGAGCTCTGTTTACTTTTGATATTATGAATTAATGAAAGATATAGTCAGGGAAATTCAGTTTGTTATGACCAAAACCTTTGTCTAGTAAAATTTTGATATCTTATTTAGGGACATATAAGCCAGAAAGGTGTAGCTAAAGCAAAGCAGTTCTTGGACTTTCTGATTGTTAAGCTCTTAGGAATAGAAGTTACTTGTAGACAGAATACCACATTCCAGTTGTGAATCGTTAAAGCAAAAAGTTTTCATGTAGTCAAATAGGGGGAGACCTCTGCTGGAGAAAACCAGCAGACCTTTTTTATCTCTCTTAAGTGAAATACCTTTTCTACTCTTAAAATCATTCTTTAAGTGTAATATTTTAAGCCTGTGTTCATGCTAAGCTCTACCATTCTACATAAATGCATACAGGGTGGACAGACACTCAGAAGGGAGGGAGAACTTCATTAGCTAATTAGGATCTTTGTGGGCTTAACAAGTAATTACAGCTGTTATGATTTAAAAAATTCTGATTACAGTAGACATGTGCTTTTTGCCCCAAATACACCTTTTCTTCCCTTCCCCAATTTCAGTTTTTACACTTGACCTTAATATTATAAAATTATAAGAGAAACACTAATAAAATTTGAGAGTTGGAGAAACAGGTTAACAGTTGTCCTCATAAAGCAACAAACAACTCTCGAATGATGGTTGGCTTTATAAGCTAATTACTATCTATTTGTTGACAAAACTATTTCCAGCACAATAAAGAAAAAAATCCTGCAGACTTTCCCGTTATTTTAAAGTAAATACTAAAGAGTATAAGTAAGTAATTTTAGAAGTAAAACATGCCTTATATCTATTAATGCTCAACATAAAATTGTCCCTAATTACTTTTTTTTTCTTAATGAAAAGCTTTCTTGTGTTGGTTTCTGAGTATTACACTGCCAACTAACACAAGAAACAAGAGGAAAAGGAAGTTTATCACTTCTGCAGAGTCTTGAACATTTTTTCAATTAATTTCCAGAATTTCCATCATAAACATTGTACCCTTCTGCATTCATTAGCTGAATCTTCTTGGAATCTTGGAAGAGCACAACATCTTTAATTTTACCAGTGAATTCCTTCTGAAAAAGCCCTGTAGTAACTACATTGACTTTCCTGCCAATTTCAAACCCACCAAAATAACAAATGCCACCATAGTTTAAAGCAGTGTATTTTCTTTGTGGATCAATGTCTTCAAAAAGAATTAGCTCCTCATCAAGATATACCTTAATACAGGTTTGGTTTTGAACTACAGTAACAAAATGCCATCTTCCGTCACAGCAGGTGGAGTATTTTCTGTGCATTAGAGGAACAGAGATTCTTTCTCCAAGATTAACCACAACTTTTAATGTTGCATTGGCAATACCAATGGCAAGGAAGTCATTATCTTCATCCTCACTTTTGCCTATCCATGCTATTAAGCCTTCAGTTTGATTGGTAGTAAAATTTAAAGAAACGCGGCTGTACCGGAGGTCTCTTTTTCTGTAATAAGAATCTGTGTATTTAATGTAGGAGTTGCCAACAAACTTTGCTATGTAAAATTTGATTTTGCTATCGCAGTACTTGCCTGACCAGCCTAGTGCACATACACAGGTGTATGAAAATGAAGAAGGTTGAGGAATACAGAGCGCTTGAGACCCACACATGTTTTGTGAACAGTGAACAGATTGCTCGCATGTGGTCCCTGTCCACTCGTGTGGGCAAGAACAAGAAAAGCCTGAGTTTTCAACTTGACATGTTCCGTTATTTTTGCACACTGAGTACCCACAAACTGTTCCGTCACAGTCACCAACATTGGCTCCACCTTTGGGATCAGTCGCAGTAAGCTTCAGTTCCTTGTTGTTTATAACAATTTCTCGAATGCAACCAGTGAAACCTATGGGTTCATTTTCTACTGCCATTGAATTAACAAGGTTTAAGGAAGACACCCCTCCAACAAAAAAATCTGTGTGTGTGTCTAGTACATTCATTCCAGGACTAGCTTTTTGAGTAACGTTGATACCATCCAGGTCCAGGTAGCCTTCATTGCCAACTCTTCCTGCTTTGAGTAAGTACCATGTATTTCCATTTGCACGGACCTTCTGAAGGGCCTGTAGGATGACTGTCTTGTCTCCGAGATTGTAGCGTAACTGTGTAAATCCGTTTACTAATGATATACATAGAAAGTCACCTGTAAAAAAAGGTATAAAAGAGTTTTAATTTCTAGAGGTGGTACACTGAAGAACAGCATATTGGTAATCTTGATACTTTCTTGCCTACACTTTCTTGTACCATCATCATCATATCTAAATCACATAAAGAGAAGTGGTCCCTGATAAGCTGCTCTTGGCCCTTTTTTTTTTTTTATTCTTGTAAACTGAACTTGTGTTTGCTTCAGGGTAAAAAGCCCAACCTTCTGCAAAGCTCTGCTTTTGTGTGGAAACTAGGTAACTGTGAGGTAGGAGGAAACAGGATCGCTTTGGCATCCAGGAAATGTGAGTTGGTGGTTTTCCCATTGAAAAGAATCAAGTTTTGGCCAAGTTACAAAAGCAAAAATACTCTCAATTTCCATATACTTGATGGATTTGTTAGTTTAGTGCACTGAAGTTGAGTCTGCAGCAGACATACTCTGCTTTACCTGAAGCTCCTTTTCACAACAGGGATTTTTTGGGTTTAATATTCTGACAGCTGTAGGAACAGGTAAGCTTTTTATTGAATTGTTCTGAAGGGCTCCATGACAGGAAGTATTAGGAAGGAGTTTTCTTGTTCTATCAGTGTTTCTGGCCTTACAGGCAGTGTAAAAGGAGAGAGAGTACCACTTTGGACTGTACTTACAACTGTGAAGAAGAAAAGCTGGGAAGGGTTAGGAAATGGAAACTGGAAGGAAAGTTTGTAAGAGCAGCAGTAGAGTCTGATGGGGTAAGTGGCAGCGAGGCAGAAGAGGACAGCAGAATATTGTGCTATTGAAAGCTATATTTTCAACCTTTTTGATATTTGCCTATGCAATTTAATTTTTTTTATATTACTTTTGGAAATAATAGGCATCAGGTTGTTGTTATCAGTTAAATTGGTAAACAAGTTTGTTAAACGTGAATGTAAGCTTTCTCTCCTAATAGTTACCGATCCAATTTCCTTAAAGGTTTTTAAGGGTGAACCTGTTAGTAGAATGATGAAGTTTGCTTTCATGGGTGTTCAATTTTTGAGTATTTCTGATCCTTGAATTACATTGCTTTTAGTAAAGTTAAAAATGAATGGCATAATTAACTCAAGGCTTGTGAAAGTTGCTAAAACCATTACCTCCAGGAATTATTCAGGTTCCCATTCAGGCAGGGTGGAGATCGTTCGGTTGTATTAGTGGCTGTAGAGCACCTGCTTTGTGCCTCACCTTCCCTGCCCCAGCCACCCATGGGAAGAAGAAAGCTCTTCATTCTTTCAACTCCAGTGGTGGCAGAGCACTTCCTTGCTAGTTCTGGTTGTGATGACCTCTTTTACTTCCCTATGTTCAGTGTTCTTTTCGAGTACTTTGTCTTGTTACGGGTTTTTTTCAGAAAATTAATATAATTCTTTTCACTTGTGGTTTCTCCTACTCAGTGATGTGGCTTTAAGCTTGCTTCAATTTTTCAGTGCATAGCTTGAAAGCACTCATCTGTCTTCAGCAATGTAAATAACCTGCTTGTGTATTTCTTTTGTCAGGACCTCAGTCCTAGGGTAAGAAAGGAGCATCAGGAAAAGTTTCTGAACTACCTCTTTGGCAACATTCAGTCTCCTTTCCTACCCAGACATGCAGACTTGCACAAGGACACAAGTACTCATTTTTTGCTGGCTAGGAAGAAGGAAAACATTGACCAGCATTGCTTTTTCATCTGGCCTGTAATCAAGAGCTGGAGAAGCTGGAAGTTCTCCAAGATTTCCAGGGAAGGTTTTTGGTAGCTTTGCACATTTCACAATGATCTGTCTGGTTTGGAATCTTATTTAGTCTTATTACAGAGCAAATCTGTGATTCTACTATCTATAATGTGAAGAGGTATGGGTGAGTTATGGGTTATGGGACAAATTTGAAGCCTCACTTCAAATTGGAGTAACTTCTTTTTTTGCTACTTGTGAAGAAAAAAATTACACTTTCCAATTTCAGCTCTCCTGAGGCTCTAAAGGCACTTTCTTACGCCTCTGGTTAGACCCTCTCTTTTTACAAAGGCCTTGCCATTTTAGTCTTTGGTAAGAACAGCAGAAGGTTGAGATAAATTTTAGGATCTTGACATTGATCCCAGGGTTCAGCTCAGTATTTCTCCATGAAGTTTATAATGTCATAGGTACTATTGAAGGACAGCTGCCTGAAAACATTTTAGGACTCAATGTAACACTGTGTGTTCAGTGTCTAAGAAACTTCTGAAAGTGAAGGCAAATTATGAGCTTGTCTTTGTTCCTTTCACTCTAGCAATGACTAACATTTTCAACAAGGGACCTCCATCTGCCCTGTCTCTGAGGGATGACTTGCATGCAGCTGAAGCCTCTGCAGGCCTATGTCATCATAGGAATTGCATAACCATTTTAAACAAACAGCATTCTTGCCACTGGTTTTTTCCTCTCAGCTGTCTCAGCATAGGAGACCATGAAGCAAAGTGGTTTTTCACTATTTCAGTTTGATAATTTCTCAAACCTGTCTCACATGACCTTAATTGATGCCAAAGCTGTTTCTGAGGAAGTTTACTTATTGTTAAGTGTGAAGGCAATGACATCCTTAGTTTATCCAGGACTAGACTATATAACCTATCCCTACTTCTGTGAAAATATGATCCACATGCAGGACATAAAACTTTGCTTCCAGCTTTTCAGGTTAGTGTCTCATCTAATATGGGCTATTTATCTCCATCAGTAGTGTCACAGAAAAAGCAGAAACTCCTGAGGTAGGCAGTCACAGTCATTTTTTTGTTGTTCATGCAAGTCTTTGCCCAACCTGTTTATTGTGTGCAAGGAACTGTAAGGCAATCTGTGTCAGCAGGTTTGAATCTTCTTTAGAAATAGGCTGTTGTATCTTAGCTGTGCCTTGAAACTGCAGGTCATCAAGACATTATGTTTTGAACAAAATAGTTATGGGTTACAGCATTTAGTTCTGATGTACCTTCCTGCCCCATCACCTTCCCTGTTTCAGTGGAATAAGAAGTGGGCTTTTTATAGCCCAAATGCTGAAAGATTGTTTCCTTGTCTTCTTAAGGGAAGGGAATTTTGCAGCAGGTATTACCTTAAGGAAGGACCTGTTCTGGAGTTAAAATAGCACTTTTACTTGCAAATTCTAGTTCAAGATTTTCACCAAGTGACAGAGGGTCATATTTGCTCTCCTCAGGATGGATAATCTCTATTCCGTAGCAGAAGCCAGCACTCCAGCAGGTGTGAATTTTTCTTCATCACTTTAATTTTCATGTTTTCACTATGTGCACAAGTCTCACCTCTTCCCATATCAGATGTCAGAATTCCCAGAAGCCTAGTCATCCCTGTGTCCAGAGCAGTCAGTTCCTAAAACTGGGAGCTAATGAAAAGACTCTTCTAAATACATCTGACTGCTACTGTAAGATCTGGACTTCTGTAACAGTATCTTCTTATATGGCTTCTTACGATGAATTCTGAATGCATCACAAAACTTTTCATCTTGCTACTACTATGAATAAGTATGTAAGTCTCTAAGCAAGTTGGTTACAGTCACACAGTCAATTTTTAAATTGTTCCAAATGGTGACATGCCCTTTCATGTTCAACCTTTATCTAGACATGCAGGTGTGTCTGTATATCCCCATTCTGAGAGGGGATCATGCTCAAGCAGTATCAACTCTCCATGTTTTTATATTACCATAGGAAACTCATCTACATCATAATTTGTCAAACCTTTGTACACTTGGAAATTCATGAACTCATTAATTCCTGGAATACCGAAGGTCTGGGATTCCTTTAAGATGTGTTGCTTGTCCTTTGTCTCATCGCATGTTACTGAGCAGAAGCTTCCATGCCATGCTGACGACAGAGGCTGTGATGAGTTCAGTGCTTCAGCAGCTGCAGCAGGGTAGGTATCTCAAGAGCCCTAGGCTGTGGTTTCTTGGTTAAAGGACATGTGTAGTCTTGATCCCTTTAGCCATTTCATAGCCCTGAGATGGCATCTCTGGATGTATGTTTGCTGGCTTCAGTTTGTGACTTCTGTTGGTTTTACCTTACATTTCTGTCCTCTAGCTCAAAGCCAGAATGTCAGTTCCTATCCCTATGGTATCGGGTAGCATTTCCCCTGCTCTTCTTCACCATCTTTTTCAGAAATTTTTACTGATCATTGGCACTGCGTCATAGCAAACAGAGCCTTATCTTCTCATAAACAATAACATTCACAGGAATCATTCCCAGTTAATGAAACCTCTTACTGAATGTTCCACTGTACTCATCTTCACTCTAAACTGACCTTGTTAAGCCACCATAATAAAGCATTTGTGTCTCCAGCAGTATTATTGCCTCTTGTTAGTATAATGCATCCTGTAACCATCATAGGTCCAAAATGTATCTTTGCTCACTGCTCTTTCCTGCCTTGCTGAGCTGAGTTCACATTGGTTTCATTCTTTTTTTTGATCATTCTGTTCTTCACAGAATTCTGTTCTGGTCTTCCTCTCATCCTGCTCTGGTGTATGATTTTCCATGAACCTGAACCATGTCCTTTAACACTGTGACCACTTAACCAGGGTCAGAATTTTTCTTGTCTAGAAGGATTTGAAATAGCCATGTCAACCTCCAGCTGAATGGCTACACTGTGGCCAAGGAAAGTGATGCACTCTGGTGTCCACATGAGAGGAAACCTAACTGACCAGTAGCTGTCCTTCAGAGCTAGTCTCCTGAGCACTTCCAATAGCCAGAATAAGGTGCAGGGCCAAGGAGAGAAAGCAAGGAAGAAGCAGCAGGGTTATAAATGGATAGAACAAGGGAATGAAGGACAGAGAAGAGTTGAACCTGATTCCCACCCTTCTGCAGCCTCTGCTGCTAGTTTCCAGCCTGTAATATGTCAATGTGGTTGAAGTGTGTTGTCGTTATTAACCTTAACCTTGTCTTTGTGCTGATATAAGTGCACACATACAGTTAGATATCAGTCAGCTGACGGGTTATATCAGCCTGGTTTAACTTTATCTTTTATCTAGTGATGACCATAGCCAGTGCCCCTAATACACACTTACAGTAGGTACCCATGGATATGCCTTCATGGGTTATTACAAATTATTCTACTCCATGTATGGAACCCCATCTCACAGCTAATGCAAGACTGAAAACAGGTGTCAAGTCAAGCCTGTAAATTTCTCAAACTATGTAAAAAATCACTTTGGCAATAGGTAGATTCCAGCTTCAACTTGGAACACCATCCCAGAGCTAGGATCCAGAGCAACCCTGTAGACAGTGATGGTCATGCATCTACAAGGGGTGGGTAGTTCCCTATTTGTAGGTTAGACAATTCAGTCTCACCTTTCAAAAACACATCTCTCCTTGATGGAGAAACTTTTCCTGCTTCCTTTAGTCACCACTGTTGCCCTGGCACATTTCGGCAGCTAGAAGCAGCCATCTTCCTTGAGCAACCTCAATTTGCCAACCTGTTTTGGTTTGCTTGTCAGCGGCAAATGGGGAACAGCAACATTTCCTATGGAACAGATTTCAGGACAGTGGGGATGTCTGTTCTGCCTGGCAGTTTGGTTTCCAGTGCCGCTAATTTAATCCACACAAATGATCCCAGAATTAGTAACAAAGCAGAAATGATGTCCCTGTCAGCTAAGGAGACATGGCTGCCAAGAGAGAAGACTTAACCACTCTTCAGGTCCTGTCTTAAAAGTAGGTGGATAATCAGTTTGTTTCTGGTTAGGAAAACAACACTCCTGCCCCGTGAGTATCCTAGCAATTTTGAATATTTCCAAAAGATTTTAGTCCAGTTCCATAATTCAGTTTTCACCATAAACAATGTTTTATAAAACCATGCAGGCATCACACACCCCTACTGGCTTTCTCTTATTTTCATGTTACAGGTTTATAAACTTAAATGCCTTAAATATCAGGAATTAAAGTTTTGAGGTTTTTCAAACCAGGTTTGTAACATAATCTGGTTAAAGAGAGACAGAGAACTGCTGTTGCAAATGTTGAGTGTTAAATTTAGCATGAGTCATCCCGTTCTTTTTATTAACCTGACTTCATTCTTAGTCACCCAGCATAACTGTTCTTTCTCATCTCATCGGGGAGAGATCACCCTTTCCATCACCCTGACCTGAACTCTGGAATAATGCAGGCAATCTACAGCATATTCCACCTCCGCAAACAAATGTAAAGCTTCAGTAATTCTGTGACTCAACAAAAAAGCAAGTATGTACAGTGTTTGCTATGTAAATGGACTGAATATACGTTGTTCCAACACTTGATGGGAATCAAGCAAGCCCTGTCTGAATTAAAGGCTGTTTAATCATTAAGAGTCCCATGCTTTCACTGGTAGAAATAGGATACACTGCCCTTGAGAAAATGTGTAGTAGATGGCCATCTACTGTCACTGTGCTGGACTCCACATGAATGCTGTAATGTTTGCAGAGACCTTGCCCAGAAGCAGTGCATAGGACAAGTAATCAAAGAGGAGAAAAAAGTCTCCTTGTCATTCTATCTGCAAGTTTCTGAACTAAAATACACATACACAACTCACTTGTTGAGTTGGGCTTTTTTCCCAGCTTATTGTTATTATAGATATCTACATAAATGTTGCCAAACTTTGGCAATTATTTTCTTAGGGTTGCAGAAATCAATACTACCAGACTTAAAGTCATGATACACATTCAGAAAGAGCTGACAAAGAAACAAAATGGTGACTGACAGAACAATAGGAAATTCCACTAACAGATTCATAGGATGTTTTCCGTTTTATGCCCATTTACCAAGTGTTTCAGTGTGTGTACTGAAGTAATGATTTAGTTAGAGGAATAGAGGCTGGGACCAGCAGATCAACTTTCCAATAAGGAGGCAGCCACCTGCCCACCCTTTCTAGAAAATTCTGTAATGTTCTTTGATAAGAGCAAAGCCAGAAGGAAATGTTTCAACAGAAGTCTCATGTTTATTTCTTCACCTACTAAAGATCTGATTTTATTTTTAATGATGGGAGGATTGTTTGGCAGGGCCTGCCCCTGAAGGGAAAGTCCCAGTGTAATGTTTACATGGGTACCAAGCCAAGCCGACGTATAACATGCAATTCAGTATCTTTGCTAAATTAGCTGTGTCAGAGATGATTTCTTTAGGAAAAAAAAAAAAAAAAAAACACTGCCTAGAGAGGAAAAAAATGTTCTAATTATTTCCTATTAAAAAGGACTTTTAGAAAAAAATCCTGAGATTTTGGCAATCAATTTATTAAATCTTACATAACTGTGAAAAAAAAATAAATGTTTTTTTTAAAGTGCTTTCTAAGCCAATCCCCACAAGAAAGCTCACTCTTATCTGCTGGCTGCTAAGAATACTTCTGAGTCTTTCATCAATCTAATTCTGTCTGGATTTGACAGGATTATACAAATGCAAATATAAAGAGCAAGCTGATTAGCTTTTCCTAAATCTTTCAAAACATCAGGACAGTGAAAATGGAAGTAGGAAATTTGTAAAAAAAATACTCTATAGAAGATGTTTTTTTTATTTTGAAATGGAATTAATATAATTCTAGAAAGTGATTGAAAGAAAATTTTCCTTCCTGTGCAAACTAAGCATTCATGAATGGCAATAGAATGAGGGCATGCTTGTGATAAACCACTCCTGGCCCAAGTTAAACAGACTTAGCACTCTCTTTGATGCTTCCAAAGAGATACTTAATTTCATTATATGATAGCTACTTTCATGACCTCTGACTATTCTTTTTGAGAGAGATCCTTTTTTTCTATTCTATTTTTCATGGCTCATGTAATGCCTTAGTTTATGCAGGAGAGAACTGTTCACTGTAAGTGATGGAATTATAAAAGATTCATTGTAGAAGATAGAGCTCATTGCTAATACATGTATTTGTATTACAGATGCTCTCTCTCTCTCTATTTTTTTAAGCTGCTTTTCTGTATATGATTGCAATTAGAACAAGGAAAACAGGAGGTGCCAGCAGTGTATGATGCATTATCAACCTGCTAAAACACCTGTGTACAGAATAAGATGGTGGTACAGTGGGCATATGTGGGTTTATATGCATTTGTGGCTGAGCATGTTTACTGAAGTATCTCAGGAGCTTTTAGGCTTTAAGCAAAGGAATGTAAAAATACATGATAAACAGTTAAGTAATTTTTTTCATACAAAGCCCAATTTTTGCATAACGTACTACTTAATACAAGCAGAAAATTTGCCCTAAGATGATGTTATGAATGATATGTAGTGCTTCTTTTTAAAAAGATGCAAGGCACCATGTAAATGCAATATAAAGATTAATTATGTGATGATGATGATGTTAATAAAGTCATTACAAAAAATGTACACTTTAAAGACTAAATTTTAAAATGTATTTATACTGGCAAATTATGTTTTCTTGCCATGAAGTTTTAGGAATGTTAACTTAGTAAAGTTGAAAATACTTCTACAAATAGTAGAAGTATTTTATTTAGTTTTTTTTTTTCTCTGCCTGTCTGGGAAATGAAGAATTTGCATGTTTTGCATGCTTCACCAACAAGCTTTTCAACAAAGTTACGGTTCTGAGAAGCCTCATTAACTCGCTCATAGTCTGTTCACTTTCACTTATCTTATCTGATCAGTTTTTATATTGCTTTATTTTTGGTCATTTTAAAACACTGGGACAATGCCCCGAATTGAGAATCTTAGTGTAGCTTCTGAAAAGATGGTTACTTTTCGGGGGGAAGTGATTTCCTGAACCATTAAATAACTTAATTAAATACTTGCTGGCTTTAGACTGATCCAAAACTGTGTCATGCGTGTTTTTTCTTATGAACTTGATTATTCACAGTTCAAAACAACTGTACAGTACAGTTCTGGTGTCCTCAACAAAGGCAGGACATGGAACTGTTGGAGCAAGTCCAGAGGAGGGCCACAAAGTTAATACAAGGACTGGAACACCTCCCCTGTGCATAAAGGCTGAGAAAGTTGGGCCTATTCAGCCTGGAGAAGAGAAGGTTGCATGGAGAACTCATTGCAACCTTCCAGTATGTGAAGGGGGCCTACAGGGAAGCCGGACAGGGACTTTTCATCGGGAACTGTAGTGATAGCACAAGAAGTAATGGGTACAAATTGAAAGAGGGAAAATTTAGGTAAGATATTAGGAAGAAATTCTGTACTGTGAGGGTGGTAAGACACTGGAACAGGTTGCCCAGGGAAATTATGGATGCCCCAGCCCTGCCAGTGTTCAAAGCCAGGTTGGATAAGGCCTTGAGCAACCTGGTCTAGTGGGAGGTGTCCCTGCACATGGCAGCAGGGTTGGGACTAGGTGATCTTTAAGGTCCATTCCAACCCCTTAACATTCTGTGATTGTATGATAAAACCCAGTCACCAAGGACAACGAGTTACAGAGACTGAATGCCTGAATCACTTCAATGTACTGCTTTTCTTTTTCAAAAAAGTAACTGGGTGTATGATACCAGCAAGCTGGAATACCCTTACCTGACTGCGTACCCAAATGCTGTGCGGTGTAAAACAGGATACCATCTGGAGATAGAGTCTGAAACTGTAGTTTGATATGGGTCTTATGCCGAATATAAAAGGGTACAAATGACATCCATGATGATTCATTACTTCTGAAAGATGGATCACTAATGGAAATACCTGAAAAATACAAGAAAAAATGTCTTCTGAAAGATATTTTGAGAGGGCTGCATTATTACGTTCGTAGTTCATAAATGCTGTACATAAGGCTTCCAATTCTTCCCTTTCCAAAGAATAAAAATAACTTAGATACAGAATAAAACTTAGATAATAGCAAATCAATCCCATTGTCTTCTGTGTGCCTTATTTTCATTAACAATCAAGGCTTTAGTTGTAATGCAAAATAAATGTGATCTTCTTAGCATTCATTTTCAAATAAATGTAACTGTAAATTTTACGCATTTTAAAAATTCAAATGCAAGTACTTTTGTAGGAGTCAAAATAAACATTTCTTTCCTCAAAATACAGATTAAAATCTAAATGAAGGATTTTTAATGAGCTTCTTTGTGTGTCATAAGAATGTACCTTTTAAGTGGAAAGTGCTCATTAATTGCTGCTGAAATGTTTGGTAATTTGTTACCTTATACTGAAATGGAGCACTCACAATTACTGTTAAGACACAATGTACACTTTTGAGCTGTACACAACTTCATCATCCTGTCTCAGAGCTAATTCTTCATATGTCCCACAAAATCAGGCTGGCTAAACTTTCTTAAGCCAACTGATAAATAATTATGCTTTTCTATACTGTTAATGTAACTATTTACAGTTTTTCTCAGTAAATTGGCATTACATATTTGAGTTATCATAGAATCATAAAATGGTTTGGCTTGGAAGAGACCTTAAGATCATTGTTTCCAACCCCTCTGCCATGAGGAGGCACATCTTCCACTAGACCAGGTTGCCCAGGGCCCCATCCAACACTCCCAGGGAACACAACTTCTCTGAGCAACGTGTCCCAGTACCTCACCACCATCACAGTAAAGAATTTTTTCCTAATATCCAATCTAAAATTACTCTTTCAGTTTGAAGCCATTCCCCCTTGTCCTGTTGCTGCATGCTGTTGTAAATAGTCTCTCAAATTGTTAGTTATTCGCTAATTCGTTATCACGTGGTTGTTAGTTTACTCTATTTGTGATTCACTGCAATAAATCAAGCTATTTAATTGTGCAGGGTGTATTTAGACGTGTGTTATAAGCTCTTTTTACTATTTAATTAAACAGCAGTACTAAATGCCTGAGATGTAAGTGTTGGCCCCCTCACTTCTCAGTTTTCCTGCTGAAGCTATGCTGCTTCTCTCCTAGGAGGCCAACATCTTTCTTCATTTTGGTGCTCCCAATTTCATAGTTTTATAGTAACTTACTTTCACTGAAATATACCTTCTGTATGTCCTTGTAGTGCATTCTTAGGTAACCTTATGCTATCTTTCCACACTCAAGTTTTCTGCATAGCATCTGCTGGTGAATCCACTCACCATCCAGTTGCACCTTAGACTGCTTATTGCAGATGGGCCTTAGTTATTAAGCTGGAATACAGCCAGCATGCTGCAAGATTTGTGATTTGTCTATTTGTCACACCCCCTCTCTCTGAGTAGGATTCAAGGTGAACCTGGTGGACTGTATCCAGCAGCCAGATGCACCATTATACAGGATCCAGATCTCCCACCTGTTACCAGCATAACCTGATTTGAGGATGCCTTTTGAATGGGTAGTAGCAGCACAGCTGACCTTTTCATTAATTTCCCCTAGTAGACTACAGTTAATATGTCTGAGGAAGGCACATGGATTTGATGTCACAAATTCTCAGTAAGTCTGAAAGTAAGTTTTAATCACTGGAATATCAATTGTAATGGACTTATGAAATGCTTGAATGATCAGAATGAGGCTTTTTATGAGCTGTTGTTCAATGTATGTATATATTTTCAAATCACTCCCATCCTAAGTATAATAATAGCTGTCGTGCATTCTATCAAGGCTAGGTAGCATCTGTAGTAATACATTACATAATGTCAAAAATGTGAAGTTCCTGACATCTATACTTAAAAATTGCCAGAAATAAAAGTAGTTTTAAGAATAGCAATTACCCTGGAAGATAAATAGTAATAAAACTTGCTAAACAGATTTGGTGATGTAATTTATATCACTAAAACTTATAAACACTATCAGGAACAAAAGACAAAGGAATACTTAATATTTCATATGTATTTTTAGGTGCTTGCATTTTTTTTCATATGGATTTTTAGGTGCTTGCATTTTTTTTCAGTAGGTAAGAAACAATTCTCTCCGTTGGTAGTTGAAGATATAATCCCCATACCGATGTCTTTGTATTTCAAAATCAATCAGCAATAATAATTCATTTCGTACATAGACATTGTTGCTTCATGCATCATTTGGAAGTCAGTCTTCTCTTAGCAAATTTTTGCACAGTGAGACTTATATAGGGAGGAACTGTGCCACAGTGGTCAATCTTATATTAAAATATACTGCTGCTTAAAAGGTCATCCTGGGCAAAGTGTACAGTGAAACATCTGAGAATCTTTATGGCAGATTCAGTTTCACTTTGTCAGTGTAGTTAATTCTTTACTGCTTATGTAGGAAGCAGGACAATGACTAGTGTGAGAGCAAAATCAGCAGGATTGAAATGCTGCATTGCTTTTCATTGGGAAGTATATAAAAGGAAGATTGCTATCATAAAAAGCCTTGGAGCAGAGAAAGAGAACAATAATAAAAGAAGTGATTTTATAGTATCACTCAGAGAAAGAATTAAATCAATGGTTTTACATTACAAATAGAGTATTCAAAAATAACACCTGCATCTTCAGCAGCAGATGTCAGAATGCTTTATTAAGGAGGTATTAACCTGATTTATAGATATCAAATACAATATTTAATATACTTCATTCTGAAACTTCTAAGATACAAATATTTCCATTATGCTAAAAGGTGGGGGGGTTATTCCCAATAAATGTATCTTACAAGTGTCAGAAAGCAATATATTTTGCCACAATGCAGCAGGACTAACTATAGGAAGTACTAGAATGACTTCTAATTTGCTTGTAAATTATCTGTAGATCCTGTAAGTGCCAATTGTGTGCATAGGAAAAATCTGACTTGACAGGTACATGGAAATATGCATCCATATCTCAGAATAGAATGCACTCACTCTACCACAGTGCACATAGGTGAGCAGTATGAAATTTCATTTTTGCAAAATTGCTTCTATAGAGGGACAAAGTTTTAAGGTGAAGAATAAGACAATTTAAGCTTTTCAATTTGCTTTTATGGCAGGCATATGCAAAAATAGCATGTCATGTCAAAGGCTGAGGTACCTCACTGTTTTTCTTCTTGGCAGCAAACTTTTTTTCTCACCTAAGATAAGAAAATAAGAAGCTCAGCTCAACCTGCACAAGACAGCACCTGTTTAACATGCTTTCTCCAGAGAAACTCTGCTAAAGCAAATGAGGTGAATGGATGCCTTTGCCAATCCTATAAGCTGAATTGTAGGACTTGTGCTGTTGTAACTACTGCAGTACTCACTGCAACACTCACCACCATGAGGTGCATTTTAAGCACAACAGGCATTTAAGCAAATACTTCTGTATCTGATTGATGACCCCATTTCTAAGCTGAAAATGAGTATCTGATGAAGCTGCACAGAATCACAGAAGCATAGAATGGGTAAGGTTGGAAGGAACCATGATGGGTCATCTGGTCCAACCTCTCTGCTTAAGCAGGGGCATGCCAGAGCACATGGCACAGGATTGAGTCCAGACAGTTCTTGAATAACTCCAGTGAAGGAGACTCCACAACCTCTCTAGGCAATATATTCCAGCTTCCAACAAGAAGGTGAAGGAAAATGTGAGTCACTCCTCAAAGGAGTGTGGACCTAATAACAAAGGACACAGAAAAAAACCATGTTGGCTCATTTTTCACTTGGTAAAGCACGATTAAGCCTCTCAAGTCCCTGAATCTGATAGCTGGGCTTGGAGAACTGAACCATCAGTTCCAAAGTGATGAGGCAGGTGCTAAGGTCAAGCCTCCAAATAAATCAGTCTGTGAGTCAAGGTCCAGGTCTGGATCAAGTGGATCTTGACACTGCTGCAGTGTAGTTCAGATGGGATCAAGGGGCATTTAAAAGCTGCTCCTGAAGCAATACAGAAGGAAGCTCCTGTTGGGGCTCCTCAGCAAAACTGTCTTTGAGACCAGAGACCACCCCATCTCTGTGGGCTAACAAACACTGAAAGCTTTAAACTCCACAGTCAGAAATTTTTAATGCTTTAATTTGATTGGAGATAGAGAGTGGGTAGCTTCACCAGTTGTTTTTTTTCAGTTTGGAAAACAATGACAAGTCTGTCTGTATGAAAATCTTCATCTTAATGCAATACAATTTGATTAAGGTTAGTTCGAAGATTACTAATATTGCATGGGCATTGTTTTTTGCTGTATAAATATTTAGAAAAACTGAAAAATATTAATTTTGTCTTATCTTAATGGAGATGTATTTTTCTGTTGAATTATCACTTATTTAATCTTTGGAGGACTAACTTGTCATAACTTATAAACTAATTCATGTATAGCGAAAAAAGATTATAGTTCAACTTTTTAGTGCAGTAATAAGCACATGTTAACATGCATGTTAACAAAAATATCAATTATTAACACAATTAAAATAATGTACTCATGAAATCTGATTTTGGCAGACCAGCAGCCATTAGAGATCTTTGCTGTCCCTGAAGAGGAGAGACTGAGGCAATCATTATTCTGAGCAATACTGGAACGAAAACCTGCAATTTTGTAGATGAAGTTCTGCTTGGTTTTGTTGCAGTGGAGTTGTAGTCTGTACTGTAAGCTAATTAGAGACCTAATTAGCTAAGAACAAATATCTACAAGCATATGGCTAAATCCCTAAAGAGATCTCTGGTTTTCCAAAGCCTAAAATAGCTATTACTAGCCAAAGTCAAAACAGTAGACCTCAGTCTTTCAGTACAACACATATTAAGAAATTAATGCCTATCAGTAAGTCATACAAGCCAGAAAATTGTAGTGGGAGCAGCCATGAAACCTCAGTATTAGGAAATTGTTTGGACCAGAAATCTAAACCTGATTATCCTGCATCTGAGGATATGGAT
Organism: Corapipo altera; assembly: GCF_003945725.1. Taxonomy (NCBI): domain Eukaryota; kingdom Metazoa; phylum Chordata; class Aves; order Passeriformes; family Pipridae; genus Corapipo; species Corapipo altera. The sequence goes on from NW_020884890.1 coordinate 2,970,581, forward strand.
ATTATACCCAGGATATGGATAATTTCTATTTCTTCTGTCCAACAAATATTTCAGTAAACAAAGATTTCCTGGAAGAGATTAGGTGATAGAGGGAAAAAAAGAAAGCATTACCTACCCAATCACTCAGTGATTATAATATTCTTTGAGGATATGGCAGTGTTCAGGTATTTGCATCATGATAGTGAAAGTGAATGCTTAGTCACTAGGCAATTAGCAAATGTGACACAAAAAAAATCTACAAATATTTAATCCATGCCTGGCTTTACTAATAAGCTTATTCCAGCTACTGAAATGCTCCTAAGGTGCTTTCAAAATGAAACCTGCAAGAAGAAACACCCAATTTGAAATTCCCTCTTTGGGACCATTTTGGCACTGGAAGCCTCTGATTGTCTAAAGACTGGGGGATTGAGCAGGAATGTGAGTATCTCAGTGCAACCTGATACAGCAATTAGTAAAGAGTCAAGTATCTAACACTTAATTACTCTAGTTTCTATCTTGGACTCGATTTGGTTTGACAACAGTGTAAATGTGCTTTGAGGAGGACTGGAGTATTAGAGAGCTGATATTCTGCATGCTGTTTATGAGAATAGTTCAGTCAGGGAAATAGATTACTATAAAACTGGAGGGATTAGTTTTGGCATTAAGACACTTTCATTTACCTGTCTATACATATCATTTATAGGCAGGAAAATATCCATTGTGGTGAACTATGATATAAGACAGGATTTAGTTGCTTAACCATGTTTGTCACTTGCCACTGAGAAGATGTAGTGCATCCAGGCCATCCACGTGGGCCTGACTGGTATAACAGCAAACACAGGACCTGCAGCAGTTGGCAGCTTCAAGCTGAAAGGGATGTATTGCCATGTAACCAAGTCCTGTTCTCTGGCAAACGAGTATCATCGCTGTGCAACACAGGTAACAGATCTATAAAGAAATTAACATTTTCCTGAAGTAGTCTCCTCTAAGGCTCCATTCAATTTCCTAAATGTAGGTACCTACTTTTCACAACCTCTATTGCCTTACCTTTATTTGCCATTTCAGAAAAGCCCAGGCATCCAGCAGGTCCTGTGCCATATCTATGAATCCTGTCTTGATGCTTTTTTGATACAAGTTTACCAGGGCATCTCAAACAGCCTTAAGCATCTACATTTAGAAAAGTTTCTTATTAACTAAATATCTTCACTGACTCTATTGACTAGACATTTATAATGGAAACTTATGTATTGAACTCACATATGGACACTTAAATCTACATGCTTTGCCTTTAAAACCAGTTCCCACCATTAACTAACTAACTAACTAACTGACTATGAACACCTTCACAAAGTAAGGTGAGAAGCATATTTACAGCAAATCAGTCATGGTCATAGAGGAAGTCTAAATAGTTCCAGAGTCATCTTGCTAAGTGCTAGTTAGCTGGCTGTATCTTCTTCTTATTCAATTGGATGATTGGAGGGAATGGTAAGTAAATGATGGAATTTTTATCGGGGCATCACATCCCATGATGACATGGCTGACCCGGTGTGGAGGGTATTATCAACTCCTTCACTGTGTCATACATGACTTCCCTTGAGTTTATATATGATGTATTTAAGTAGATAATTCACTTTATTCTACTTGGCCTTTTAAATTATACAGATAAATATTACAAATGTATGTTTCCTTGTGCCTATCATGAATATTACGTTTACTGGACTATTACTAACAAACTTGAAAGCTTATATTGCTTTTTAGGTAAAACAAACAGTACATTTTATCCTTATAGGATAGGACTGCTGTAGCTACTATTTAAAGCTTTGCTCATGTTGCCTCAAAGTTTGAAGAAATAACAGTGGAAATAATCACTGTCACTCAAAACAACAAGTTAATAAGTGTCTGCAGTAGACCTTTAAATAAAATAAAGGTTTTCAAATAGTAACTATGAAATAGTTTGTGCAAATCTAACTGCACTGTAAGTTAAATTCAACATATGCGTACATGTATATGTGCTTCAGTGTGTGTATATAAGGTATATTGTCAAGTCTTGAGCTAAATCATACTGTGAATTAGTCTGTCTTACAATAGCAGTTAAAATATGTCAAGTAACATTCTGGACTAGGTAGAAAGAAAAAGATATTTATAGCTAAAATTATTTCAAAAGTCAGTTTTCCATTTTTCATTCATTCACCACAACTGTGAAGATGGATTAAATAGTTATAGAATTGTCATTACTGTTTTTTTCCTTTCTGTCAGTTTTTCAGGTACTATCAAAATTTTTACTGTATTTTTGTATTGGAATAATGGAATTTGATGTCAGAATAATATCTAGAAAGTTGACTTGAGCTGATAAATGTGGCCCAAGGAAGTTGTTTGCCATTTTTTCGTCAAGGAAATGGCTTTACTGCTTGACAAGTATGTCACTAAACCAAGGACAGAACAATGAAAACCTCTTTACATTTGCTTTCAGTTCTTCAAGAGCTGTATGTTGACAGGCAGTATTTGTAGCTATGGAATTCAGAGACTAATATATAGTTGAAGAAATCTATTTATTAACTTATTTCATTGAGAAAAAAGGCAATGGCATTCTATTATCATGCCTTGAAGTCAAGAAAAATTATTTTAATAGATTTTATGAATGTATGTGTCACAAAACTAATCCTGCTGAAGAAAACTATTGAATAATTTAAAATGTATAGAAATATTGTCATGAAAACCATGTTTAGTTTCACCACTGGCAAGTCTTCTCCAATAGTGCCATCTATAGAATCTTTCAAATATTACATTGGTGTCCGCTTAATTGAGAACATTATCAGGTCTATGAAATCTTCAGTTAAGTAATATGATATTGCAGGTTTTCTTAATTTCTCTACAAAATTATCTAGGAAATAAATATGCTTAGTACCTAAAGAAATTCTATCTTATGTGTAAATACATGTCAATGCTTAATGTCAGAGAAACTTCATTGACTTCATTGACTTCAAATTTATTTTTACTCAAGTTTTTCACCACCTTTAGTGATACTGTTTATGCTAAGATGAGAGAGTTGATTTAATCCATCAAAATAAGTGTCAAGAAAAATAAATTAAAAAAAAAAAAAAAGATAAGCCACAAATCCTTGGATGCTAGAAGAGTACTTCAGGGAGATGTTGTACACAGTTGCTGTGTTTGTTGTTTTAAAACTTCATTATTTTCTACTGCTGGAGGCAGGATTACCAGCCTCATATAGGGACACTGTTCTTATAGGAATAAGCTGCTAAAACAGAATTTAGTAGAGATAATAATATAATTGCAGACAGGCATTATGGATAATGTCTGTATTTTTGAAGTTTGCATTTCTTAGTAATTTCTAAATATAAGAAAAATATTGTATTCATATATATAATAGCAATGTTCAGCAAATCAAACTATCTGCAGCAAAAGGGTTTTAGACTGTTTCTTCTCCCTCAGGAAGAATCATCCTTGACATTTATCTTGGCCACTGTTTCTAAGCATAGTAGTCACGCTGAAGCCAATAGGTCTACTATATACTTTCAGGAGAATTAAACAACTGGGTTCTTAGAGACTTCTTCCCCTTCAGAAGCCCTTTGAGAGATCTAAGTACAAAGATATTCATTAATACAAGAATGAACTGGAATTTGGTGTGCAAAGTCATGCAGGAGACTCCTCAGACAAAGTACTGGGAGCTGGAACCTCTTATTGCTTTTGAACACTGTGTATTAATGAAATACTTGAATTATATGCTGCTCCTGGCTTAGGCTTCACTTCTTAACCAGAAGACAGTTTATACAGGTACTTCAGTTGCAAACTTTAAATAAAATGAACAAAATATTTTATTAACATCATCTTTTGGTGTTGCAGAAAACATAACTACTTTTAAAAAAACCTTAGAATAAACTACTTCCCCCATACATCTAATCTTTGTGGTTATGGGAGTGCCAACTAAGAAATAACACTGTGCCAGATCCTGCCAATGTTTGGTTGTCATTTATACACTTCAGGAACTGGGCTGTCTTTGCATTGTTGCTGTCATAACTGTGACCTTTTCAAACTGGTGGAACAGCATTCTTTGCTGTTTCACGTGCCACGAACGTGAAAGTGGTTTGAGTCCAAATGGCAATGTTAACACTAAAGACTCCTGCATTAATCTTCCATTTCCTTCCCATTTCATTACAACCACTTTTATTTCTGAAAGTATAAATTAATAATTTTTTTTGTTTCTTTACACCAATGTTAGCTCTAGAAACCCAACACTCTTAAAGAAGCATCTTGTCTTACGAGTGTTAGCAGGTTTGGTCAACATAGTACACCCAAGAAGTAGAGCTTTACATTATTCTTGAGTAAGTGTATTACTCTGCCTTGCCTGACAAGGCTTTGTTTCTTGAACCCATTCAGATCTAATTTACAACCCTCTCCATTTCTCCTAATGCTCCTTATAGATGCTTGCCTTTCCAAAGCTGGTCTTAAATTTCACAGGCATCTTCCTACCTGCTAAACCTCTTGATCTTTCTTCTGGAAGAGCAAGTCCTGGCACCTGCTTTGGCAAGTTGAACTATACTATGAAATATTTGCTCTCAGCATTTCAGACTACAAAATACCTGTGCATTACTTGCTGAATAGTAATAATTAGTTGGTTGTGCAGAGCCTATAGGAAATGCAGAGTAATTGAAACTGCTACCTTCTCTTCGTCAACTGGATTGATTCTTCTAATTCCTCTAAAATACATGATTTAACAAATATCTTACTACAACCTCCTGAGAATATTGCTCAGTATTTACATTTTGACAATGATCATTGCGAGATGATCAAGCAAGCACTGTGAATTCCAGGCCATACATGTCATGACAACTGTGTTAACTGATCTTGCTCTCCCTGGGTTTAGTGTTGTTCTAACTTAGTTTTCTAACTACTGAACACTTGTTAGGGCAGCTCAGACATCTAAAGTTTAAGCATAATGTGCTGTACCTCTGTGCTGACAGTCTTTGCATCCTTGGTGGTTTGAGTTGATGCTCTAAGCAGGACACATCACAGTTAAGAACAGTTTCATCTTCATCTGTACATATGCTTTCATCTCTCATTTCTCATGTACATAGTTCATAAAGAAACTAGAACATTTCTAGTGTTTTCTAAGCACATAACTGTTTGATTATTGCCAGTTTGTGTCTAAGTGTCCTTAATATTTGTGTTCAGAGTACTCTTCTGTGTTATTGTGGTTCTACCCCTGCTGCCCCATTTACTCACTTCACCTGACTTGTTCCTGTGCAATCTATACTGTTGTATTGTATTTACCAGTTGCTATTATTTGGTGAAGCCCTCTGTTATTCTACTCTGCTTCTTTTTTTGCCTCATAAATCTCTTCTGTCTTTTTTTCACACTTTTTTCCTTCCTTCTTGCACATTCATTAGTCTCCATCATTTAATTACCCTTTGTTTTCTCCTGGACCCTTTGGCTGTTCATTGCTCTCTGTCTCTTTTTCTTTTGGCTCCAATAACCACCATTAATCTAGAGATAAGATATTCAATCTTGATAAGAAGCTGTTTTTTAGCAATTCTCCACCCACTAAAAGAGCAAACTGCTCTTTGAAAAATCTCATGATAATTCATTATTCTGCCAGAGTAAGGTGAAATACAGGGCAAAGAGTTTGGTCAGCATCCATAGTCCCTATTCAAAAAACCAAACAGTCCTTTAAATAAAACAGAGGAACCCTCTAATGTGTTTACCAGGTGGAGGAATTACTAAAAGGAAGACAATTTACAAGAAATACAATTTTCTGTTGCTCAGATATAAGCTATTTGTACTGATAATAGTGCCCATCATAAGACGATCCAAATCTATTCTGAAACCAGAACACAGGAGAGTTTATCTGATTAATTATCTGCTTTATGTATAGCACATGTCCTGGTGATCAGTATCCTGGAACTCGATGGCATTACTTTTGAAAACCTCACTTGAAATGAGAATTCAAAGTTGAAAAGTTCATAGAAAGAGCCTTGAACAGCTTTTGCAGCAGAGGCAATAAAGCAAACACGTTCTTACAAGGAATAAGGAATTTAACAATGACTTTCCAGAAGCTATATTCTTTTTCTTTCAAAATGTAATGGGATTTAAAAACTATCCATCTATAGTGGGAGGACTGCAGTTTAGGTCAGATGCAGTTCAGCTCCTCAGTTTTGTGCTGGCAACTCGCACAACAAGGGAGGCTGGACCTTGACAAACAGTTTGGAAAGGGGGCTATTTAATAGTAATTGGAGTTCTCCGAAAGTTCTGCAGAGAGCTTCTCAAAGGAAAAACACATAAGCTTGTACAATATTAAAATGAATCTAAGAGCTGTGAAATAGAGAGTGTGGACTGTACTGCATTTCCTTACACTCAAAGCACACTTTGAGCACTCACAGGAAAAGTCCCTGAGCTTGTAGCACATGTGTTTCCACATTGTTGAATATTTATTTGTGTAATCTCTCAGAGAAGAAGACAGACAAAGGATTCCTAGACGTAAGGGTAAGAAATACAAAACCAGGAACCTCTCCATTAGCATCAGTAGAAATTAGATAAGGTCCCACATGCTTCCCCCTTCTGCAGTAGTACTGAGCTGTCAAGTGTATTTCTCATCATACTTCATTATGGTGAACTTGGCAATTGAACTAAGCACTATAATATTTCTCTGCAATGCTTCCTGTCCCCTTGGAATCTAACAAATCATGTCCATGCTGCCTGTGAATGTGGTTGAATGATTTGAAAAAATGGAAGGAACAAATGGTGTTAAAAATGAGCAGAGTAAGAAAACAATATCTAAAAATTCATAGCTTTAAATTACTTCTAAATTCACTTTCTGTAAATAAAATCTATTTTGTACTTTATATCTCTATGTCACATTTAATTGATATATTGCAAAATACTGTGATTTTACATCTATGCATTATCCCATAACTGTACAATGTACTATCTGTTTGACATACCTTGTTCACAGTAGGTACCAGTTGTTCCAAGAGGACAGTGACATGTGTAGCCATTAGGCAGTGGCACACAGGTACCACCTTGCCTACACAGATGTGGAGGATCATGCTCAGGTTCACATACTGACACTATTTCTGTGCAAAATGCACCTTTCCATCCAGTGAGGCAGTCACAGCTATGGAGGGTAAGTGAAAGGAAAGAATTCAATGTTTTTATCAAAAGAAATCAACATGTCAGTAGCAATCTAATCAAGATTTTCAAGTTTGGATACCTGTATTTAATAATCTGATCCAAACTGGTTAACAGAAAAGTTCCTCATTTAACTTCTTTGTATGTTCATTTTATTACAAAAGAAAAGTGTTCTTAATAGGAAACATTTTATTTTAAATCTTAAGATTACAATATTAGCATCTGTTAAAAAAAAAGGGAGTTGTAGCTTTTTTTTTTGTTGTGTGTTTTGCTCTACAAATAACTGAAAAAGGCCTTGCTTCATAAATTAGGAGGAGTTAAAGTGGACATTCAAAGGGGCAAGGTAAGCAGCAAAGAACAACCACAAAAATAAAACCAGATGTTAGCATAAGTGAAACTACTACCAGTTTGAAATTTTAACTACTAATAAGAGTCTGTCAGCAACTGCCTTTCACTTATTAATTTACTAAATTCTTATAATTGGCACATTAGAGGTAGGTTTGTTGAAGCATTTGATGGAAAAAGGATAGTGGATCTGGCCATGAAAGAGGTGGCAATATGAATTTCATGTATCTATGATTGTAAATCTACGCCATAAGCAATTTTTCTAAACAGACTGAATCATTGTAATTGTTATTGTCTGCTGTTCTTTATGCCTTTCTTTCATCCAGACCAGGGAAACAAACAAACAAAAAAATCACACATCTAAATTTAAAATCAGTATGAATTTTATAGGAATTTTTAAATACAGAATACACTTAGCACTTAAAATGCCCTCCTCACGAAAAAGTTAAAATGATATATGTATTTTAGAATTTAGTAACACTTTATGATAAAAACATTGTTCCCCTGAATAAAAGCACTTATGGATTTTTTCTGGAAGGTTTCTCTCTCAAGGTTAAGAATGAAAACTCATATATTTTGATTGATTCTTAGCCAGTGTTTGGGGGTTTTTTCTATGTGCAAAGTTTTGACTTTTTCTTTGAATTTACTGAGCTACATTTCCTCCATTAATCACCTCACTGCTTCTGGATAAATGATAATGAGGAATCTGTGAAACTTCTGTTTCACCAAACCTTCAGATCAGACAACAACATGTAAACAAAACCCAGCTAACAAACTTTTCAGAGTGATAAACAGCTATTTGGAATGAAGGGGAAAAGAGGACAGGACCCTGCAAAAGCATAAGCACCTCAATTCATCAAAATCAGCATCAGAATGCTTTCTGTCTCAGCTATAAATGTTATGCTTTGAGGCATGAAAGCTACCGAGAAGGGGAAGTAATTTAACTCCTGAGTGCAAACAGCAATGTCCCTTCCTCGGGCTGTGAGACAGGGTGCTTGGAGCTGAAGCTACTGCTGTTGGGCAGCATACATGAGGGTTCTTCCCCTTTCTCTTGCTCGTGTATGCATATGTCTGTTTAAATTTCTTTTAATTTTTGTGTTTCATGACTAGCAAAAGTTTTTAAATGAGTTGAAAATTATTTGCACAGAGCTGAACATGTTTGCTGGCCTACAGTGGTAATGGTCTGTGAACAAACAAAACCCATGTAACACTCCTAAGCAAGTTTGACTGGTGTTGAGAAGTTTAGATCCAAAATTTCCTAATCCTCAGAGGGATAGGATAAGAGGCAGCATGTCAAATCCTTTCCATCATGTGGCCTGGCAAGCTGGTCTAATTTATACCTTGGTTATGGTTGCTTATTGTTTTTTGAGACCAGGAGAACCTAATAAGCTTGCAACATCACTAGTGCCTTGACTCTCAGGAATTTAAAGACTAATTTTGAATCACAGAATACCTCGAGTTGGAAGAGACTTATAAGGATTGTTGAGTCCAACTCCCTGCTCCTTGCAGAACTACCTAAAAGTAGAGCATCATCCAGACACTCCTGGTATTTCTTTGGCATAAGAGGCAAGATTCATTCTGAGATCGACAGCTAATTTTGCATTACATTAGGTACCCCCAGTTACCTTCCTACAGGTATATGAGAGAAGCAGTTTGACATCAGGGAGACAAGTTTCTGATGGACATCACTGAATGCTCAAGTTTAGGAAATGGGATCCTCAAGTAGCTGCCTGAGCTCATATGCTAATCAGTGGGTTTCCAGCTGAAACAGTCACAGGAACTGGAGCACAATCCATCCTACAAAACAACACGTGGGTGACTCTAATGATAAGGTCCTACATTCATTTAATGCCATGGGACTAATTGTGTCTGCCATCTGATACAGTGTATCTGAGAGATGTGTCAAGCTAGGAGATAAAACAGAAGAACTGCAGAAGACTTGTGCTTTTCTGGACACGTTGTGAAGACCAGAAAAGGTGTCCCAGGACCTGTGCCATTAGAATGCCAACGTTTAGACAACTGTAAAGGTTTGGACCCCCATTGATTGTGATGGGATCTTATATGCTTACCTCAGCTGGAGATATTCTGAGTTTATATGTCTTAGGAGCTAAATGTCACTGCAAAATACTTCCATATTTTCAGCTTTTTGAAGAACATGGATTAAATTAATTCTTCTATACTCCAGTTTCACAAGAACAACTGCCAAAATATCTCTTATTTTTTAATAAAGCATGTTTTAGGTGGGAAAGCGTAGAAAGTCTTTCATATACAACTTTAATAGTGTGCCCGAGAACAAACTGGATAACCTTGAATCCTCAAAGGACTTTTATTAAGTACACACTTAATAGGGTGTACTTCACAGCATGAATATGGCAGTCAGCCAGTTCAGGAAGCAAGAACTCTCAAATTCACATATCCCAGAGAAATATAACTGAAGTTCTCTTTCAATTCTGGAAATTTCAGATACCATTTCAAATTCTGAAATATTTGTATTTAGGAAGTTCAAGGATAGTTTAATTTAATGTCGTCTTCTTGTTGTTGTCTTGCCAGATTCTTAACAATGTCATGCAATATTCATAGAATGGTTTTCTGAGTTCAAAGTCCCTTACAAAATCTAAAATCAGATCTCAAACAAGTAACACACTTTCTACATGAGCAAGGTACATAATAAGTGTATGTCACTGTTGGTTATGGAACAAAACATAATTTTTTTAATATAAAAATTCAGGCAACATTTAAAAAATTATTGAAAAGTAATCTTATGTTACAAACTATGTAAGAAATATTGTATATTACTACACAAAATCCTAGTCAAACCAGAAGCATTTCTCGAACCTTATATGGAAATAACTAAAGGTTCTAAAAGATTTGTGAAGAATTGGAAAGTTTACTTAAATTAAACAAAAATTATTTTTATATTAAATATAGAAAATATCATGTTTAAAATATCATTCTCAATGCTAACAAATACAGAACTTCCTATAGTTATGCAAATGTGGTATCAAATCAAACAAATGAGGAGAAGTTCAGCTCTGCATATTCTGACACCTGAATTTAGGAGTCTATATGTAAAATGGGCATGTAGTCGATGGAGATCAGAGGCTTCCTTAATTTATCTAATTAGTTAAAACAGCTTAGATCAGATAGATATTTAGTGCCATCTGAAACTCCCTAGGGTACCCTCTAATCAGTGTTCCAGGAAGAAATGACACATTTCTTAACATCATGTGATTATCTCAGATATTGCAGGACATCTCAAATTTGTATCAGCATGTACTGGCCACCACATCAGACTACTGAAACTACTGCAGATTTCTGGACACAGTTCTTAAATTTGTATTGTATTGGAAGTGAAAAATGCTGTGCAAGGGAGTAGATCTCTAAGTAAGAGTGGTTTTAAATTAATGCAGTGGAAAACTAGAGCATTAACAAAAAGCAGTCCATCTTTAGATTAGAAGGTAAAACTGGAGCCTGAAGAAACTAAGATTGGAAAGGGATTAACCGTATTTAAACAAAGAGAACCATGGAATGGAATTTTTAGATAGCAAATTCACTCCCCAAAATAGAAACTTGCATTGTTCTAAACCACAACAATTAAATAGCTAAATGTCTTTTCCCTTACAAGCTATAAAAATATGTCCTTGTGTTAAATATTGATTCTGTCCTTGCTCTGAAAATTTGTTCTAATTGAATCTAGCCTAATAATGAGACTACAGCAGCTCATTTTATGGGATGTACCTCTGCCATAGAGGGGTATGATTTAACTTCCTAAACCTGAGTGGCTGATGCTCTTTGAAAGCTATAGAGTACTGAGAAACCCACATGAGGCTTGGAGATACAACAGAAGACTTACGCAAGTCCTAAGCTCTTCTGAAGCAGCAGCTGATCTCTGAACAGTCTACCCAGGGGTATCTAAAGTGACACTATGTGCTTACATTTAGCAAACTCAATCCTCTCCATTATGTCTGATGTTCTGCTCAAAGTGCACACAAGGGACACTTTTTCTCTTACTTCATCAACAAGCCATTGCTGATAATGCAGTTGATATGATAACACATCACAGACAATCTTTTTGTGTATAGTTTTCTATCTTATATGATTCTGTGCCATAAATAAAATAATGGGGAATACTATTGTTCCTTGAACAACAGATTCTTCATTTTATTATTCAAATATTTCCCCTTTATTTTATTAAAACATAGCAATTGTGCTCTGTTGCTGACCAGAGTGTAAAGTTTAATGCTGTGTATTTCTAGTTTTATTTAGATCAAAGCATTATCCCTATAGTAACTGAATCTACAGCTTAGCAGCATTGCACAATTTCTGGCAGGGTAGTGAAAGCAGGACAGAAAAATAGCTCAAAACAGCAACAAAAAACTCTGGAGAGATCTCATTTCAGGAGAAAAAAAATATTTGAATGCAAATCCAGTTCCCTCAAGGACTCTGCTCTTTGAAGGAACACTGATGATTTTAAAAGAGAAGGAAATTCCTTCTGAGAAAATGTGAGATGGTATTGACAGCTACTATGCATTGATAGAAATTATATGTAAGCTACATCCACACCTCTTTGGAAAAGTTTCACTTTTTTTTTTGTGAGAGGAAAAGGTGACCATTACTGATATGTGTATGCACATACACATAATATGTGAAGGCCTAGATGTCTGAAATATGAAGACAGAAATATAATTCAGTAGTAGGTCACCACAAGATAAATACAAACAAAAAAACCTAGAAAAGACAAATTACAACCGCCCAACGCCCACAAATTTTATAACAATCCCTAAACTGATCTGTAATGCAAATTATTAAACTGCAATGATGAAAAAGAACTCTGCCTATAATATCAAACTTGCAATATTTTCATGTCACCAGCTGCCACTCTAACCTCCCACCTGCTTTCCAAATGTGCTCTAGGTGCTGCTGCTGGTGGTTCTGTGACCCTTATAGACATTAAGGTGTCTTAGCATGGCTGGGTAAATTGCTGCAGCAAGGATTTAGGTGGGTGAATAGAAGTGTCATACTTCAGCTGATATTTATGATACTTATTTTTCTCTTGAAATTTTAGTTTCGTACCTCCTCTAATATGCTCATAAGTGTAAAGAGGGCCATTATCCTTTCTTATTCTTTAGAAAAATCAAAGACTTTAAATGTAGGGGTTTAACTCTGGAATGATCATGCAAAATGCAATAGTTGGGACATACTGCAGTGCAACAATTGGAAAGCAATCCCAAATTATATCTTTCAAAGCATTTCCTTCATTACTGTATTTAAGAGAATATAAATATGCTCATGAGGGGAATGGGGAGGGAACTGCATGCTGAATCTCAGGGTCAGTTTTCCAAATTTCAGTACAGCCTTACTAACTTTAGAAGCACTAGTTTTGTATTGGTTCTCTTACAGGTGAAGATTTTTGTCATGACAGCAAAACCAATTACCATATAATTCTCTCTCCAATACAGAGTCAAGTAGATTATTTTTAGCTTGACCGGTATGCAAACTTTTTTTTGTAGCACACAGAAAGACAGGTCTTTGTTGTTTTAAGAAGCATCATGCGCAGAGGCTCCACAGTGTGAAGCCTGTTTTTTCATCCTCATCTATCTTGTTATCTGCAGCGTTTTCAGTCAGTGTCTTCAGAAGTTTTAAATCAGCACTTTTTCTAAAAAGATGTTGCAAATGTGTGCAAGTAAATGAACACACGTGAAAGCACAGGAAGGGAAGCAAGTATAATTAATCTTGGCAGATACTTGCTCGTCAGCAAAGGTTTCACACCTGCATTACAAAGTGTTTGAAAACAAGATTTATTACAATGGAAGTGTTGACACACAACAACAATTTGGAACTGCAAATGTACTTCGTTCTTTACCATGCCTTACACCTTGGGCACTTAGATCCATCTACATTTAGTGACAAGGTAGGAAAGACCACAGACTTGTCTTCTGGGCGAGCTGTCATTGCTACCACGTATTATTCCATAGATCAACCATGTGAACAGCTTGTCTGATGAACTCATGTAGTTCAAACAATGTTTGAAGCTCCTACAGGTTTAAACTGTCTCAGAAATTTCTGATGTTGGGCAGTCAGTGGTCTACTCCAGAAAGGGGGTTCTTATGTGAAAATACTGATTTCCAGGGAACAGAAGTCACCTATTTTTGCCTCATCAACCACATTCAAACATTAGGACAGTCAAGCTCTCCTCTTCACTATTTCTTCTCTGCTACCTTGACTGCTCATTTGTTTTAAAAAACTGTCACACCTAGTTCTACCCATGCATTTCATAGTAAGTCTGGATACCAGTCACTTCAGTGGAGCAGAACCAGTCCATCTTCTCTCTTTCTCTTTTTTTCTCTCTTTTTCTTTCTTTCTCTTTCTTTTTTTTCTCTCTCTCTTTCTCTTTCTTTCTCTCTCTCTTTCTCTCTCTTTCTTTCTCTCCCTTTCTATTAGTGTCCTTCTATTATCAACACACTAAATTACCATAGTTATTAGTCTAGAGATCAGTCTATGCTGTACTCTAATATATATATATATACTTACTAAACAGTAGAACCCCTTTCTATGCACTTCCCACCATTTCTGCATTTTATTAAACTGCATGGGGAATCTTTACATTGTCCAACATTGCGACCAGAATTGGGGTGTCCTTCTGGGGTGCCTGGTGATTTAAACCCTTGATTGGTGCTTGTACGAACTTGAACATCAAAAATGCAACCTTAAAAAAAGAAAGAAATCAATGAAGTTTAAAACAGACATAGGAAGTCAAACCAAACAAAACAACAGGACAGTGGAGAGTCTGCTCTTCTAGTGGTGTCACAGAATAGTTAGCCTAACTTAATTCATCAGTATTTCTGAATCATATTTATGGATCCATGTGCTAATTTATATCCTGAAAAACTGAAGCTGATGCCATATAGTATATCTTTTTGGATCAAATCCTAAGTAACTTTTCAAAATATACACAAGCATCCAAGTGATGTAAAGTCACATTTAAAGGTAGCCCTAAGCACTTTAGAGATGCTACCCAGATATATACATAAATATATATACAAAAACTAAAAATCAGGTTTTAAACCACTTTAGTTAAACTAGTACAGTAATGTATTTGGAAATGTTCATACCTTTCTAAATCTGATTTATACAATTTAGCTGAGATATAAGGACTTCCCACAGTGTCTGAAATCTTGAGAATAGTAGCTATTCAGCAGTGCATGCTTTAGGTTCTCTGCTTAATATTAAAATCAGGCACAGGATATGATATGGAGATTGCAAGTAACTGTTACACTGTTTTTTAAAACATCACTTAATGTGAGTTTTTGTATGATTCACTGAAATCACATAAGAAAAAGACTTGCGCCTGAAAGACCCAACGAATATCCAATAGGATTTTTTAAAGTAATATACTTTGTATAAGTAATATCTATAGCAAGATCACTAATTTAACCACAGTTAGAACAATGTTATTAAAAATAGCTTTCTTATACAGGTTTTTCCATATTACACACATTTCGTAGTTCTATCTCTATTGATATATAACTGGTTATTCAGAAACTCATAATACACAATATAAAAATAGCTTAATTTGATGATTATTTGCAATCTTTGTATTATTGTTCTTTCCTGTTTACAGGGTTGGTTTTTAGGCCACCTTATGCTTGGTAAATCCTAACTAATGTTTCGTCTGTTTGTCAGTAGCAGATAAAGCATGTTCTGTTCTCCTGAGTCTTGCTGAAGTGCTAAGAAAAAGCAGCCCAGAGCTCTGTGTAAACAATGGAAAGCACAGTGAGTCCCCAAGGACTGCTAAGATCATCATGGAAAATAAACTGGCATTTGTGTTGATGACTAATTTAACTGTACCAACCACAGTTTAACTGTGCCATCTAGGCTGGAAACAGCTCTTGAGCACTGGAACAAAGCAAGTAGTAGGTACAAGAGTATTTTGGCCCAGTTTTGTAAGTTCAACAGAAACTTTTATTTAATTTCCCTATTTTTTCTGATTCTTAGTCATGGGGATGCAGATGAAGGAGTCAGAGCAGGAATTTGAGCCTGTTGTAGCAAATACTATACAACCTTCTGCAGAGGGATCAGCTGACCTTCTCTCTGACCTGAATTCCCTTTGCTCTGCCAGTTCTGGGCCCCTTTTAATGAGAGGCTGCCAACTATTCTGACTAATGGAGAGGTTTTCTGACAGAGCCAAGTTTGCGAGAGGAACTCAAAAGAAGCTTCTGAGTTTGTGAGATAAACTTAGTGAGATTCTGAAGATCAGAGTTTTATGCAATTAAACTGAAATCAGACATCAAGACAGTGCACTCAGAGATTATACACTACCTTTTTGTTTATAATCTTTTGTCTTGGGACTCCTTAGACCACACTTGGAGCTTCCTGTCAATGACTTTTTTTATTTTCAATTTATTTTATAGCTTTCAGCCTAGTCAAGCAGAGCTCACAAACCACTAAAGAGCCACCAGGAATGGATTAAGGAAACTTCAGAGATTATCATAAGAAATATGAATTCATTACTCAGCTTTACTTTTTCTTTTTTTTTTTTCTGATATATCTTTATAGTTCAAAGAATTTTTTCCAAAATTTCTCACTAATTTCCCTTACTGCTTGTAAACACTTGGCACTAACTTGACAAAAAAATGCACAAAGCAAGCATTTTCAAGAATGTGTACTGAAAATGCAGTAAGAGAACTGACAGAAATAGATACATGGATAAAATCTTTTCTATCTGAACACCATACTGAATTTACAGATGTCTAAAATTGTACCTATCCTAAAATGCTTTGCTTTTTCCCCATTTCTCTTGATTGGTTGTGAGTGGGGTGTTTGTCTAAAAGAGAAGATACCCCCCACAGTGAGTCTCAGGACTGCTCTGAGCTGTGACTGAAACACCCAAAGGGCCTCTATGCATCATACCAAATTGTGATGGAAGACGCAAGACTGACTAAAAGCTAATTCAGAACTCACTTTCCTTCTATGACATCTGCAATGCAGGAACATAAAGATAAGTAGTCTTTACTCTGGCAGGCTTGCAATATATTCTAGTTTATCATGAACTTAAACTTTGACCAAAAGGCTACATTTGTATCTATATGGAACTCAACTGTGTTCTGGGTTTACTTTCTCTTAAATAAAAGTACTGCAGCACCTGGAATTTTATTTACTTCTTTTGCAAAATATGAAGAGGTGGCTCAGTCAGCACAAAAGAGGTTCTTCAACAGTTCAGCTTTATGGTAACAACTTCTTTTGCCTATTTACTCCTCCATTTAATAGTATTTGCTGTCAAAGAACAGATTACTTCCATAGCTATACTTCATCCTACTTACGAACAGGACCACGGGAACAACCAGTTGCTCCTCTCTCTGCTCCTCACTTATTTCTATATGCAAGCCTTGGCTCTCCATCAATTACATCCATGGCTGGAGACTACATCCTGCTGTCATGGTAGCGCAGAGCATGAAACATCAGAACGCTTCCTGACACCAGATTTCTTTATGCCTCTCTCAGAGATGGGAGGTTTGGAAATTCAGCTGTAACTTCCAGCTTTTTTCAAATACTTATCTGTCTCACTTTGTGTGAGTCATTGGGTTGAGTTGTGCAGACCTTTGAACACAAGGTGGTTGGTTTTATACTCCCACTTCAGATTGTTCATTATCAGCAGGCTGAGTCTCTTTGGCCGCAAGATTTGCAACTACCTAAAACCCACATTTGACTTTTTAGAGCAGCTGCAGTGTACTCTGTTACACAGCTCAGAAAACTCTCCAAGGTCCCTTAATTACACTGTTATAGGAAACAAAAAGGAGCCAAGCATTTAAGTAAACCATCCTACCATCCCATTTACAAAAGGCTCTTGTAAACCCATGAGGAGGCTCAAATTCAGATGAAGCACAGAGAGCCTCAAACTCCACACGAACTTGGCTCCTTCATCTGAACTCTACCTTTACTAATTTCTTCAGCTTCTCTCGGGGGCTGAAAGAAGTTTTGTAAATTGCTTATGGTACCATCAAATGTTAATAAGCCTTTCAAAAGAGTCTATAGGTGCTGATCTCCAAATTTTCTAAATTTAAAATTCCCCAGCTTTTGATTATTAAATTACAGTTTATTAGAGACATTTTCAGTTTCCTCCTACTCCGTGGAAATTACTTGAAAAACTACTAAAGGCATACAAGTAAGGGAGGAAATGGTCTGGAACAGTAGCTGTACAGAGTAAAAATTCTAAATTATTGCACTGGGGACATTTAGTCTGCAGTAGTAAGGCTGGCCTCAATGTTTCTTCATCCAATAGTGATTGCTTACAAAAGGAGAGGTACACTCTGGTATTAGAAGCAAAATAGTTTTAATAAATCATGTCTTTAAAAGCAACCAACAGCAGTTTCCAAAAGTCTGAGTGGTTTAATCAACTATGTGTTAGATAAATTTATCTTGACTGTCACTTCTAGAGTTCTTCTGTGAGTTCCCTACAGTTGCAAATTGACTGAAGTAAAATAGTTCAGAATTTTCTTTTATGTTGTTGGTATTGCAGTTCCCACTCTGGAGAAGAGCTAAGGAGGTTTATTTCTGATCCTGAGGATCCTGAGAGCTGAAACTGGGGAGATTCTGAGCTAGAAGAACGAAGGAGATGCTGACTACATAAGAAAATATCATAGGATATTGGTCATAGAGAAGTGCAGATTCCTTGAAAATCAGTATGCCCTGGAGAACAGAGACAAGCTGCTGCTGGGAACTGGAGAATGGAATGAATTAGAAAGTATAGTGGACTTACTATTCTGAATGTCAAGGGCAAAGAGTAAATTGTTTATGTGCTACACGATTGACAAAATTTTGTACTAAATACTTCTTTTTAAAGAGTAAGAAAAATCAATAACTAGTACAGTAACAGTACATGAACTTTGATTTTTTTTTTTGTTTTGAAAGATTATTCATACTGCATTTGTAGAAATTCAGCCATTAAAATACAGTTGGATCAGTTTCAAAAGGTTTATGGCTAAAGTGAAGCACCAGAGATTCCTGTTGGTCACTCCTAACATTAAACATGTCCGTAAGTAAAGCCAGAAGTGCTTCACAAATATTGACCCAACTAAAATACTTGCACAAACATTAGGTTTTATGATATGCCAATTTGCAAGCTGTTAAGAGGCTAGGGTAAGTATAACTATACAATCCATACCTCCTGAAAAGACAGAGACAGCTGAGATATTAGTTAGTACGAATTTCTGAGTGAACAGTTGACCATAGGATATGAAATTGATTTTGAGGAAATTTCTATGTAAGAAAAAGAAGTAAGGTGATGACTGGAAAACAGGTAATTACATGGTCTTAGTGCAGATAGGGTGTAGTAGCGTATGAAAGTGAATTTTATTGCTACGCTTGTCTTTGATAATGTGCCCCCAGTTTTATAACTGAGAACTCAGACTTTGTTTTACTATTGCAAAATGTTTTCTTTTCGTTTGAAAGGTTTTCCAGTCCTTAAAATAAATCCAAGTTTACCTCACAAATATCAAGCACATTGTTTCTAAGGGAATAAGGAATGCAAATAAAGTGTCACAAACAAATCCTTTGCTTCATTGCTGATCTGGTAGGAGTTGAATTCAGATTTATACAAAGCTTCAAATATTAGTTTTGAGGCAGAAATTAGTATCTGCTAGATAAATATTCCCAAGAGGAATTACTTAGGTCCTGTCTGGAGACCTAGATCATAATGTTTGGAAACAAAATCAGATTTCATGATGTCCTATCAGAAAGAAGGTTACAGCATGAAAGCTATTACCCAAACTAGCACTGCTAGTCACAGCGGGAGAAGAATCTAAACTACCACAGGGAAATGAAGTCCATTTGAAGAGATGTTGTAGAACGGGGACACATAAGAAGAGTTTATATAATGGAGAACTTCCACTTTTAGCAGAAACAGAAAGTATTAAAAATATTTGGTAAAGCCTGTTTTTGCATCATATTTCTTAGGCTATCATGGTGAAATAATGAAAAAGCCACAGGAATTTCAGCCAAGGAAATTCAACAAACCCAATTTGTTTCCTGATAAGACAGAGATTTTATACCTTTCTTTCATTGGCAACTGAAACAATCTAATGCATGTTTTAAAAGGAATTGAAAATGGTGTCATCTTTACCTTGAAAGCCATTCTTAAATCTGGGTCCCTTTGGTAGGAGTTCTGGAGTATACTCACGATAACCTCCTAAATAAAACTGACTGAAGACATTGAGTCCAACCAGCCTCCCAGGAGAAGTGACAGTTTTATTCTTCTGATCATCCACCTTTCAATGAGATATTTATATTTGTTACAACAAAGGAATTTGCCTTATTTAGGAACTCCTAATGAAGACAGTCCTCCCAGCTTTACAGAGAAACACAGAAATCTTTTTAATCTTTCCATATGAAATGTGAAAAAAATACAGAAAACACTTCCCTTCTAAAGGAATTACTTTTTTACCTTCAGCCAGCCTTTTTGGAGATTTCTACCAAGATGGATGACATGAATATGGAGTGTCAGATCAAGTGCCTTGCTGATGATCATTGCTGTACCAGAACCTAGATTGTAGCTATATACCACTCTCCCATTACGGAGGCCTAACTCCAAGAAATCATCTCCATTCAGACCTGAAAACACAAAAAAATAACTACTTATTCCAGGATTTAGTGAATACCAGTACATAAAATATTCTCCAAATCCACTGAAAAGGTAGCAGTTTTAAGGTTTTAAGGAAGGTTTTAAGCTTCTTAAGTATTTCTAATAATCTCTACCTTACCTGTAATACTATTTCCAGTATTTTTGTGGATTTAAAATAGAAACTGCAGAGATTTTAAAGATTTTTAGGCTTTTTAAAGGAAGATCTTTTTCACACTGCAGTTAAGTTAGTGACATTCACAAAACCTGTTGACCGTGGTGGATTTAGAAGTCATTGTTGTTCCCTCCCCATGGAACATGAATAAATTTTCAACTTTTTCCAAAATCTAAAACAGAAATAATTGAAATTTCAAGTTACATGTGAGAACAGGCCTTGACTTAATCCTATTCCAGTATGCTTCCAGCTTTCATGTTAGGTACTTTAACAACTTCAAAACTTGCAGACGCCTGCTGCTGTGAGGCAAGGGGAGCAGCAGAGAGATGTGCCTGAAGAAGCTCTAACAACTTCTATCAAGCTCCATCTACTGCCCTTGACTCAATAGCACCTGGAGACTTTATTGTACCTACCCCACATTAAGGTGGCTCTAGATTGTCCATTACTGGTATTTCTCTGGTCAGAACAGCCATATGCTTTAATTCTCTAAAGCCTTTCTAACTTTCAGGTTAGAACCCATTAATTTTCAAATTTGAAATAAATAATTTAATTTCTTTGTATTTATATGATGTATAAATATAATTGCAGTTTGTGTTTTTCAGTCACCATACTATAAAACATAAATAAAAATAGATATATAATAAATAAATAAATAAATAAATAAATACAAATATAAATATACTATAAAATCTCATTTGAAGGATTTTATGTCTGACTTAAAGCCTATGAGTAAGAATTCAAGTCTTAGACCTGTTCCTTGTTGTCCAAGTAAACACGTTTTTACACTGGCATCTTTGAAGAGAATTCAATCTCTCATGCAGGCAAGAATGGAATCACTATTGTTTAGAGAAACCATGATCGACTTGTTTCTTCTTAGTAATACCACTCTTTTACATATACACTTTGTACAGTAAAAGAACCAGGATACAAAAAATGGCGAAGGAGAAGAGTGTTCTCACTCTTGCATTAGGATGACCTGAATTGAAATTCAAAGTCATCCATTTATTTTTAGAAGTCTCATGTGAATTTGAGCAATTCAGTACTCAATTTCATGCCTGCACACTGTGCTTTATTTGGTATTTTATTCTGTTTTCATAAGGCTATCTCATTTTGCATTTGTTTCTGGGAAGGTCTCTTCCTATTTGTTCTTCCAGAATCATATGGTGACCCTCATTTCAAATGTATCTTGATGCCTCTGCTTCAAATGCATGGGAAAGTTGCTTCATTTGCAAAAGATAAAACAGGCATTTCCCCAAGAAACAATGATACCTATATTGTCCTCCCACTGAAGTTGTGCATACTGCTGTTTCACAGCCAGAACTGCCATATTCCCCTTATCTCATATTCTATAAATGAACATGCTGCATTAGTAATGTGGGGGGCAGGGAGTGCTTTTTCTATACAGAAGTTTGTTTTTTCTGTACAGCATTTTGATGCAACAGGAATACATTGAAAAAGAAAATCTTATCTAAAGGACTGTGAGTACACTACCTCTGTAGAAAGTGGGCAGTTACTCTCAGTTATATAGAACACAAACTATTCATTTTTTATTACAATGGTTCGTTCATGACTGAATGAAATTCCATTACTTTCAGTTCCACTGGCACGTTACCAGTGAAGGATTTCCAAACTGAAAATAATAATTCTTTTTAAAAAAATCATTACTAAAGTTTCTATTTTCAGCAATGTCTACAAGTACTTACATGATTTGACCTGCAAAACTAGGGGAAGCACAGTAAGGACAAACCATTATTTAAAATGCTCTCTGAATTTTTAAAATGCTTTTTTGGAAATCAAAGAAATACAACAGTGTCAGGACTCTACAAAAATGATGTGGTAAAGACAGTCATAGAATCATACCCTGCTAAGTGGTCAGAAGGAACCTAGAAGATCATCTAGTCCCATTCCCCCCTGTCATGGGCAGTGACACCTTCCACTAGATCAAGTTGTTCAAGGCCCTATCTAACCTGGCCTTGAATACTGCCAGAGTTGGGGCAGAATAATATAATGTTAAGAGTCTGCATAAATTAAACAGTTTTTAACTTTAACTATGTATTGGAACAGAATTTGATAGTAACTCACAGGAGGTTAGCCATGACATTGATGCCCGTGGTTTGGGCAGAGACAACAGTGGAGGGGAATCAGGTAGGGTGCAGCAAGAGAATGCTAACTACAAGAAACGGGATGAAATGGGGAAAGGGGAAAATGTAAATGAAATATTAAAAATACCTCCTTATAGCAAGATCATAGGCTACAAAAACCCTCACATTCCTCCTGGTGAGAGTGTTATTGCTTGATACTCAGGAAATTGTTAGAACAACTGCATCTGCTCTTGGTGAAGTAAGTGAAGTTCACTTGGTAAGAAACTGCTTTCTGGTAATTAAAATGTAGGGTGCTCAGTCTCCCCAGCCATTTAAACTAAGGAGAAAACAGCAATTTACCAACAGCATTTTACCAGGTGCCTCATTGTTTTCTCTTTACTGTGTTGCCCTCGGCAGGTGGGCTGCTGCCAGCCCATCATTTGACAAGGGGATGCAGAAATGCATTATTACCATACTGCAATGTTCACACACACACACAAACTATATACAAAGCAACAAAAAGCCAGATTTCTGCCTGACAACTGCATAATAATCCTGGAATGCTAGTAATTCTCATTAATAAAAATGATGCTGGTAAGAGTCTTTTTTAAAACTCAGGTCAACTAAATATTATTGGAAGACTTACACTCCACAATCACTTGGAGAGTACAGCATACACCCTGCAGGCAGACCTTTTTGAGACAAATTTTACGGCAGCAAATTTTTTTTGTTCTCTTTTGATTAATGTAATAGAAAAAATCAGGTTATTTTGCACCACTGGTGTTCTGCATTTCATATTTTCATTTTCTCTATCTGGAGCAAAGGCAATGAATTAATTGGTATAATTTTTGTTTGGTTACATTTCCTACAATTGGAAATGTTTCAAACAGGTGACTGAAATTCAGTTCCCAAGGTTGCTGAAACATGTCTGAATGTGATGGTTCATTCTTGTTGTTGAAAAGAATGTTCTAAAGATTCCTTTGTGTTTGTATTACATCAGAGCTGTGTACTATTCTTATAAAAATTTAATGATGGGGAGACTGGCTTCTGAACACTGTTTTCTGAAAGACTAGATGGAAATATTTTAGGTAACTTCAACTCTACACACCATTTCTACTCAGCTACTCGAAAAAGAAAGACAATATTTCCTCTGTCCACATCGATAAGCAAAAGGAAAAGCTGCCTGGGAGCGAGTGGTGACTCTCTCAGGGATAAAATGTGGCATATGGAGCGTTCGACCTAGATGTAGTTAAAATAGTGTGAATGTAGTACAGTTAGCAGGATTAAACATGTCTGACCATGTTTTGCTGAAGTTTGGAAGAAAATTTAGCAAAATCTGATTCACACAGAGACTGAGGCAGAGCTAAGTTTTGAGTTTAAATACACTCACAGTGGTTTAGTACATATTTAAGTTAGGCTAATTAGGGTAATCAACCTGATAAATTAAGTAAATGTTCTGTACCAGAGTGTCATGGTACACTGAAGTACAGTTGATTGGCTGAGCTGCAGTAGCTAAATTTGACAGAATCTTTGCAAATGAAAAGTAGCAGACTGAATTATATCACAGATGAGTAAACTGCTGAGCTGTTCTAAGCTAATGAGTTTTAGTTTGCATAGCAATAAACTAACAGTCTTATTCTTGGAAGCCTACCACAGGGAAAAAGGGGAAGAAGCCCCAGAGGGTGCAGGAACTTAAGCAATGAAATTTAACAGAAAGCAAGACCTGAGAAAATGTCAAATGTACTAACATAGCAATGGAGAATACTCTGTATCCTTTTGATGTGATGTACTGCAGTTGTTTTTTTTAGACATATATGTTACTGCATCATGCCTCCCACAAATTGATTTTTAATGATACATTTGGGGAGCTCAGTATCTTAAAATTGCTAATAATAATAAATTCTCTCCTCTTTCATCCTCCTGAAGTATTAATTTTCTGATACTCTTCAGCATAAGCATTGGGTTTCTGTAACTCATGGACCATATCTGCCAAACTCACATGATGTTTTAGATATGGTAAAGCATCTGCTATTTTAGTAGAGACTTATATTTACATACCTAAATCACTTTCCATCACTGTGTTGGGTTTAGACGTAAAGACACATCACCAAAACTCCCTCCTAGACTTCAACAACCCAATAGACAATTCCAAACCCAAATGTTAGATCACATTCAAATTGCAGAAACAAGGTAAAAATAAATTATTTACCTCTTATGATCTATGAAGAATAAAGTAGTCTCTACTCTACTTTACATCTGCATTAAATTTTCATTAGATATTTTTCAACTTTCATCCATATTATAGCTTCTTTGTGGAGTAATGCTAAGATGGACAGAACACAAGTAGTATTTCTATTTTAGCCCATTGCAATTCTATTGCCATGCAGCCTGCCACAGAGTGGTGCTGTGAAGAGATACCTTAAGTATTGCTAAAATCTTAGTACAAATGCTGTAAGTAGATTTATATAACCTGCTTCTTAGCTGTGTTAATCAGATCAAGTTGAATGCTTTGCTATACAGACTGTGGCACGACTTACTCATAGCTATCTTGGGTTACCTTGTGTTGAGTCATCTCAGGGGTTAGAATCTCTTGTTTGACATAAGTAACACAGAGTTCAAAGCTAGCTGCCACAAGGTTGGGTTTCAGTGTTGAGTCCTATGTGTCTTGGAATTCGAACCACTAATGACAACAGCAGCAATTCATGGCTGCCCCTGTGGCAGGTCATTTGAGACACATGGCAGGATGGCTGTGGCATGTTGGATGGACAGATTGATTTTCCAATCAAGTAGGTATCCGTGGAAGAAGATTTGAGGCAGCATCTCAAAATTGCTCACCAAATATATGTGATCAATAATGAAATTTATGTGTACAACTGACAAGAGAGAACTTTGACTTTGTTTTCCATTTCTTCTGTTCAGAAATATGCTACCTCAAGTGTCAAATTAACTGTTAACTTTTATTACTGGAAGTAGTTATATTTCTTCACAATGAAAAGAAACATTTATACAACATGATTGAATTACTGTGTCTTTACAAAACAATAAAGTATTGAAGAGATTATTATCCCCCAATGAAATTATATCCTAAAAAGAATCAAGAAAAAACCTGTATATATTTTTATCCTACTTGTTTAATGAGTATTTGAAAGCGTATAAGGATAGGTAATACAAATAAAGCTTACCTTGGCCCTTCTGTCCAGTGAAAAAAATCAGGTTATCTTGTAAAGCTGAGTCATGGTTTGCCAACTGAAATTTCAAGCGAAATTCATAGTAGAAGGTGATATTTGGGATTGTAGAATAAGCTAGGAATGAGGTATAGCCAAAGACATCTGTGCCACTGAAGCTTGGTTGAGTAATATTAATAGCTGAATTTAAAAAAAAATAAATTCTGTGTTAGGGCAAATTCTTTAACATTTGTATTTGCAAGCTCTATTTCCTAGCCTGGTTTAGAACATAAGAACTCATAAATGAAATTAATTATTCATTATGTTGCAATGTTTTACACACATGCAGATACAGTTTGGTTTTCCTGTGAGGGTAAATGTCTTTATTTTTCAGCTTTTATAAATAGGTTTATTTTTCAAATGAATTATTGGCAACTACTGCCATCTCCTGGATTCTAGGTAACATTGTTACTCTATTTGTAACAATTTGTACACTGTAATATTGACTCAAAACTCGGAGGGAGAAAAGAAAACACACAAAGAAATTCTCCTCTTAAAAGAAGTGCCATCTCTGACAGGCATCTGACTGAAAGTGTGTACAAGGATGTGCTGAAGAGGTTATGGAGTAATAATTCTTCACAGGTAGAGGAAATAATGAAAAGAAACCATAAAAGGATGAATTTGCAGCCCAGTGAATAGGACCTACGTGAATTACAAATAAAATCAAGTCCATACACATCTGTATTGGTGAAAAGACAATAGAGACCTGCTACTAAGCACCCCCACTGCCTCGAGGATTTCTTGCTGGAATCCAGTAGCCAATTCCTGTAGTTGATGCTGAAAGCAGAGATCATGTAATGCTCGTATTGACTACATGGTTTAGTTAAAACAGGAGAGAGAGGAAGAAAGCTAAATAAAGCTTAATCTTAAAAGACTGGGTATTGGAGTAGGTTTAAGATTTGAGCAGTTACGTCTAACCAAATGTCATGGTTTGAGACATGAGCACCAAATGTGACTGGATACAGCTTTGCTAATGAAAGCAATAAGAGAGATTGGGGGAGGAAGGCATACAGAGCTATAGCACGTACAAACCAGATTGGTAAGTGCTAGTAAAGTATTATAATGATCATCATCATCAATACTCCCCAAGTAAATCTACATTAACCTTTAAGCATCTGGCTTTGAATACAGTGTGGGGGAAACAATAACACACAATTGTGAAAATTTTATCACCATCTCTAGTTTGTGGAATCTGCCTCTAAATTTGCAACTTGGTATAAGATACCAGACCCTAAGCTACAAGCTCACCGAAGGGGTTTTACTTTAAAAATATAAAAGCTCCAACAATATCCACCCTCCGGACATATTAGAAGAGCCTTCAGCTCTTTTAAACACCTTAAGAGAGAGTGCATATGAGAAAAGCTGAACACATTTTCTCAGAGGGTACTTTTACTGCTAAACTTTAGAAAATAAGAGTACTTGACAAAAGTTTAAAGGGTAACATTCAACCAAAATAAAGCATTTCACAAAGCATTGACTTAGCATATGCTAACATATACAACTCAGTAAAATCCAGCCCATCCAGTCTCAAGATACCCAAAATATTAAGAGAGGAAATCAGGAGAAGAAGCAAAGAGAGAGTAAAAGAGAAATATAGCTATTATCCCTACCTCCTGCATAGATCCAGCTGTAGGAGGATAGAAGATGAAGTGTTCAAACATGTGGAGACCACGTGTCTTCAGTTTTATCTGCTCTGGCCCCCTGTGACCACCTTTCCAAGGTGGGACTTTCATCCCACTGGCCATTCTGGGGCTCTGGGCTGTAGTGTAGGCAGTGCTCCTGGGCTGCCTCTGACTGTCAGCTGCCCAGGGGTCGCCCCAGGAGGCTCACAGGGGCTGAGGTATGGGACAGGGCATTGCCTCACCTTTGTCAAATTTGACCTGTCCCTTTCCCCCTGCCCCGCCCCTGCCACACACACTTGAGTTGGTCCAAACCAATAATTAATATAACAATCTAGTCTCTCACATATGGAAAACCTGCCATATTGGTACTGAAGTTGCAGACATTGCCTTAGTACCTGGTACTTGCATTGGAGAAAAGGTGCAGACATAGGCATGACAAACCTTTTCTTGCACAGACTTGGAGTCTGCAGCAATACAGAGTGTACTGTCCCATTTATTAAGCACTACTTCACACTTGTGACACATTATATCTTACTTTGTGATCTTAAATGTGAGCCAGGAAATTTCCATATGAAACAATGATTTTGTCCTAATTAGAAGAAAACTGGCAATGAGTTTGTTCTCAGCCAAGTCTGACTGAACATAATCTCAAGTCTCAGACCTTTGTGCTGGAAAACCACAACTCCTCATATTTAAATTTGGCGATAGTTTCAGTCCACCCATATTCCCTCAGCTTACTTGAACATGGCTAAAGTAGGCTCAAGTTCTGCATTTTTTGTTTCTCAGGAAGCTATGACACAAAGGCAACTCCTTTAATGCAAAATATTCTTCCTTTTTCCTTTCCTTTTTTTCCTCCGTTTGTTCCTTTCTTTCCATTTATATAATAAACCACGATATACTTAAGAGACAAGAAGATTTTAAAATAAAGCAGACCTTTGGATTTATGGTCTTTTCCTGCTTTGCTTTATAACGGAAAAAGCAAATTCTATCATGTACCTCCATAGAGCTAGGCAATTTGGTTCTCTGACAGAGATCACTGAAGAGTCTATTCCTGATGACTTATTCCCAACATAAACACTTTATCCCCAGCAAGAAGTATGTAATTGTTTCAGCAGTTTCCTTGGAGCTTTCTAACTGGGGAGTTATTTTTTACCTTTCTACTTGCTCCTTTTGGCATTCCCTCTAAAGATGGATTGAACACTGATGAAGATTCTCCAATGTAAGAAAGCCATGGACCTGTTGGAACAAGTCCAGAGGAGGGCCACTAAGTTGGTTACAAGGCTTGAACATCTCTCCTATGAAGACAGGCTGAGAGAGTTGGGGCTGTTCAGTCCAGAAAGGAAAAGGCTCCATGGATATCTTATACCACCTTCCAGTACCTGAAGGGGGTCTATGATAAGGCTGGAGAGGGACTGTTCTGTGAACAGGGCCTGTTGGGGTAGGACAAGAACAAGAGTGAATGGCCTTAAGCTGAAGGAGGGAAGGTTTAGATTAGATATTAGGAAGAAATTCTTTACTGTAACGGTGGTGAGGCACTGGAACAGGTTGCTCAGAGGTATTGTGGACTCCCCATCCCTGGAGGGGTTTAAGGCTCGTTGGGGCTCCGAGTAACCTGGTCTAGTGGAAGGTGTTCCTACCCATGACAGGGATTTGAAACAAGATGATCTTTAAGGTTTCTTCCAAGCCAAACCATTTTATGATTCTATGATTATATGAGCCGTGACATAGATGTCTACGTAACAGCTGATCACCTGATTTTGCACTTATGTCAGTAGAAAAATTAGGCACATTTAGGATGCAGTGTCTTTCACATAAAACAACTACCTTACACAGGTCAGGTGAACAGTATTCTAAAATCCTTATTTCACCACACCAAATAAAAAGGTATCATTGGGTTGTAGGTAAGAGTAATGTATTTCAGACTTCTAAAGATGGGTGGGATGAAGCCTACCTGCTCTGTATCCTGCAAACCACTTCCCACTCTGCATGTTCTTTCTCTCTGGTCTTCATTGCCATAAAAGCTAAATGATTGCGAAATTCTGAACTCGTTCTTTGTAAAATCAAGGAAATAAATTTTTTTTCCCTGATTTTAAAGAATGTGAACCCTAGAGATCTTGGAAACCTAATTATTTGCACAAAATTGTGCGCAAAGCCTGGTGCGTGTTGAAGTACTGAGTGTAGATCTCTGAACTCCAAATTAGAGGATAGTCACGAATCATTCTTTGCTCCTGGGTACCAGAGCACAGCCATTTTCAAACCATCTAACAAGAAGTAAATTTCCTGAGTGATGTCTATCTTTGACTACTTGAGCATGTCCTCTCAGCTCTTTATGGTCTTTTAATCCAGCTTTAACTGTGCATTTTGTTGGGACCATGAAGTACATTCCATAATATATTCATCATTGTAGGGGCTTAAGACATCCCTGCCATGCTCTAGGTTCCATACCTGGTAGTGGACACCACCAGTCAATAGTTTTTGGGATCAACAACTTATTTGAGGATAACAAAATGGTGAGTAATGCAAATCAGGGGTACAATTACCCAAGCAAAACCAGTAGTAAATCCACTATATCACTAGTAGTGGGCTAAACTTAATATCTGGGCACACAAAGATTTACATAACAGTGGTTATCAGGAGACTGGCAGGAAGAAGGGTATGCTTCTCCAGAGGAGCAACTCACACACGCCAACAAGTTTAGGGAATTTAAAAAATTCCCTAGTTGGATTGTCCTTATTTAGTGTTGACTACCTGAACTTGTTAATCATCTGTCATACCCCAGCCTTGCTTCCTTCTGCTCTGTTCCTTCTCTGTCTATGCACCATGCCTGGATGCTACCTGAAATGGTAGATGAGCACCATATGGAGCTATACCTTCATTAGGCATGTGGCCACCACAGGAAGAAACACTGTTTAGGGCAATAGGAGTCCCACAGGCATTTTTTATGAAAACCGCTATTTTGGTTTACTTCATGGTTTTCTCCACCATGTTGAAGAAGTTTCTCATACCTAGTAGAAGTCAGATGCAGTATCTAATTAACTACCCTATCCTTAGCAGGTAGGCAGATGCATTAAGTGTTTGCAAATAGTCCTCCCTATCCTCATCTCTGGAGAGTAAAATGTATTTAGAAATGTTAATTAATACCGAGTAAAAAGCTTAAATTTCTGCCTAATTCAATCTATCTAGCTTGACAGATATTACATAGTTTATCTGTTTCTGGACTGTTATATATAGATTTTATACCACATTTTTAATCACATTTCTTCTCTACACTGAGTTATTTATGAATAGATCTTTATTCAATCACATAAAAAAGTGAAAGGTCATCAGTAAATGTTCATCAATGTAAAATATTCAGTCTTTGAGATTCCTTTCATGCAATGATCACACTCTTGCATATTTTTAACTTGGAAATTGAAAAAAACATAATAATAACCCTGTTTGAAAAATACAGTGATTGGTAACATTGTGTGAAGTAAGACAGCTCCATGTTTTCCTTTTATTTTCTATCTTTTCATTATAAAGCTATGGAGCCAAGACTGTGCAGAAAATTGCATAATCTTTTTCTTGAAACACAGTCCTTTTAAACATTATTTGTAAAATGTTTACCACTGGCTGAAATAGCAGAGGGCACAGCTAACCCCATTGGATTTTTTTTTTTTCCTGTCTAGACACCATTCAAGCTGAATTCTGCCCTTGCTCTTAGAGTGCACAGTCTGAAGTGGTAAAGAACAAAGATGTGTCTCAATGTCTCTGATGATGAGCCTTGTAAAAACAGACTCCAGATTAACACTGTGCCTAAAACACACACTGCTCTGACAGAGTAGTGAAGTCTTTTATCAACTTTTTGTCCTTGCTCTTGTCCTGTGTCTCTCCGTCAGTTCTATGTCATTCATCATTGTGCTTTTCTGCATTCCCAGTACTGAACAAGTAATAACATGATATGATATGTTCCATTGCCTCACAAACAAATAATGACAAATTATCCCATTATATAAATATATTAATATAGCCAACTACTTACTTCCTTAACATTTTACATCTTATCAGAGGTGAGCATAAAAAATGGGAGTTAAAAAAAAACAACTTCAGTTTGAAAAAATCTTAGCAAAAAGAAGAGAGTAAAGTGACAAAGCTGAAAAAGAATAATGGTTTCATTTTCTTTGAATTTTCTGTTATGAGTTAATGTTCCTTCAGCATTCACTGCCAATACATCTTGAACCACAGCTTTACAATACATTGCAAAAAACAAGACAGATTAAAGGAATAGAAAGATATGAAGACTTCAGGCTAGAGAATTGCAATCAGATAAAACACTTTTATATTAACATTGACTAACTGTGAACAGTTACCAGCTCAGTGTCTGGCTCCAGGATCAGCAGCCATATACACTGTGGGATGAGTAGTTCTCCTAAAGACCTGCTCACATGTTTCATAGACTCACAGAATTACAGAATCATGAGTGTTGGAAAAGACCTTCACGATCATCCAGTCCAGCTGATCATCCAGCACCACCATAATCACCATATCCCCAAGTGCCACATCCAAATGCCTCTTGAACACTGCCAGAGACAGTGACTCCACTATCTCCCTGGGCAATTTATTTCAATACCTGACCACTCTCTGAGTGAAAATTTTTTTTCTAATATCTAATCTGAACCCCCCATGGTGGTCATTTCCTC
The DNA here is from genome assembly GCF_003945725.1 of Corapipo altera. Lineage (NCBI taxonomy): Eukaryota > Metazoa > Chordata > Aves > Passeriformes > Pipridae > Corapipo > Corapipo altera. The sequence continues at coordinate 3,002,442 of NW_020884890.1, forward strand.
TTGTCCTTTCACTTGAGATATGGCAGAAGAGACCAACCCTCACCTCACTACAATCTTGTTTCAAATAGCTGTAGAGGGCAATGATGTTTCACTTCAGTCTTCTCTTCTCCAGACTAAACAACTGCAGTTCCCTCAGATGCTCCTCACAGGACATGTTTTTCAGACCCTTCCCCAGCTTCTGTGCCTTTCTTCGGACACATTCCAGCACCTCAATGTCATTTTCGAAGTGCGGGGTCCAAAATTGAACACAGTACTTCAAGTATGGCCTCCCAGCGCTGACTAGAGTGGGACAAGCACTGGCCTGCTGACCACACTATTATTGATACAGGTCAAGATGTTATTGTCCTTCTTGGCCACCTGGACACGCTGATCGATCATATTCAGCTGACTGTAGAGCAGCACCCCCCGATTCCTTTTGACTGAGTAGGTCTCAAGCCAATTTTCCCCAAGCCATGCACAGGGTTGTTGCGAAGACAACATATTTGCAAAGACAATATCAAAAAGGAATGAGATTTATCACCAGACACTGTGTTTTACAGTCTTCCAAGCTATGGTGGATTGACTCTAGGTGGATGCCAAAGCAGCTGTATCATTCCCCTCCTCAGACGGACAGAAAAAATATAATGAAAAGCTCGTGGATTGCGATAAGGACGGGGAGAGACCACTCACCCGTTACTGTCATTGGCAAAACAGTTTTGACTTGGGGAAAAGTTATCAATCAAATGACAGTAGGGTAATGAGAAATAAAACAAGTTCTTAAAACATTTGTCTCCTCCTTTCCCTTCTTCCTGGACTTAAATTCCCTTCTGCTTTCTCTAACTCCTCCCCCGCCACTGGGAACAGGATGATGGGGAATGGGGGTTACGATGAGGTCTCTGCTACTCCTTCTTCCTCAGTGAAAGGACTCTTCACTCTCTTCCCCTGTTCCAGCACAGGGACCCTCTCATGGGAGACAGTCCTTCATGAATTTGCCCAATGTGAGTCCTTCCCATGGGCCACAGTTCTTCACAGACTACTCTAACGTGGGACCCCCATGGGGTCACAAGTCCTGCCAGCAAATCTGCTCCAACATGGTCTTTTCTGTTCATAGGTCCACAGATCCTGTCAGGACCCTGCTACAGTGCAGGTTTCCCATGGGGTCACAGCTTACTTTGGACATCCACCTGCTCCAGTGTGGGGTCCTCCATGGGCTGCAGGTGGATATCTTCTCCACTGTGGACCTTGATGGGCTGCTGAGGGACAGACTGTCTCACCATGGTCTTAAAAATGGGCTGCAGGGGAACCTTGCCATGCAAACCCACTTTTCTCACTGGAAACTCTGGGAAGTCCAAGGAAGGAAAGCTAAGGGGTGCTGGAGCTGAAGGGTGTTGCAGTGCCAACTGAGAGTTCAAGGTAGTTGCAAAAGTCTCTTATGTCTGGAAGACTGTTGTATGAGGAGTTAGTGATGCACAAAATGGATAATTGAAGTGTACACCTTCCCCTCCCCACCCTCAATAAATACTTATGGTTTCCTTTTGTTTGTCCAGTGACATCAGTAATCATGGAGTCATCAGAGTTATACTTTGATTGCGAGCTGAAATTTGAAATAATAGAAGTGACTTCACCGCACAAAGATGAAAATATGAATCTGAAAAACTGATAATACAGCAATGACATAATAGTGTGTGAATGTGCCTATGTGTGTTTTTTACAATTTTTATGACATTCCTCACATTGAAGAGGTGGGGGACATTAAGGTCTACTGAAAACCAAATGACCCAGAAAACAAATTGTCTTGAAGAGGAAGAAGAGTAACTCTGATCAGCATTCCTCAAGGTCTATTATCACTGACCAGAAACCCTACAATGCAGATTTTTTTAGCTGAGGAAACACCCTTTGGGCATCTGCTGTCACTGAACTGCATGATTTAGTCGTCAGACTCAAACAGCTCTGAAGGTGACATTTTGTGCCAAACATAGCTGCACAGAAACAATTCTCATGCAGGCTGATTTTCGCTCTACAGAACCTGAAGCAAGTGGCTATTTCCACTTCAACACTTTGAAATGAATTTTATGCATGAGGGAATACATCCTACAGAAAACCTGCTGGAATCCTTTGGACTATGAAGCATTACCATAAATGTTGCTGAGAAATGTTTCAGGGAAGATCCTTAGAGATTGCTGTGAATGAGTACTGTGAATGGCCCTTTTCAGGATGTGTTTGCTAAATGTAGTGTCACAGTTAGGTCTGCTTCATATATGTTTTTATATATACGAAACTAAAACACTGAAGTTTGGTCTAAAACACTGTAACTTACACAATTACTCATCTTAGCAATGCACATTCCTTTGAAATCCTTCTCCCTTTAAATTTGCATTTGTGCTTAGAAAGTGCTTACTCTTGGTTCCTGGCTTAACAAAATGCCACATGTTATGACAAACAGCTTCCCAAGGGGTCTAGTTTCTTGTGTAACATACAATTAACAACAACATAACATAAAGAGTTTAGAAGTCCAGGTCTCCATTTCCAGTCCTGGTGAATGAACCATTTCTGCTTCACTTGCAGAAGGATGCTTCACTTAGGAAGCCATCACAACTTCACAGTACAATGATGCCCTGATATTTCCTATTTAAAATTTCTGTGTCTTATATATCAAAATTCCTTACAATCAGACATTTCAGACATACAAGCCTTTTTTTTTTTTCACACACTGTATCAATTTCCTGTACTAACTAGAGAATGCCTCCAGCCCATGTATAGATGGAAGTGTTAAAACGATAGAAAAAAAAAAGAAATAAAGGCTGATTACTGAGATGGTAGCAATCCAACAACTCTAATAAAACCTGTGATACTAAACACTGGAGGAGATTTACAGTCTGCAAAAAACACAATGCAAGCAACTTTTTACTAATTTAAATATGAAAGAAAATTTAGCAGACTAAGGGTTTGAATGCTGATTGCTTTCACACCAATCTACTGAAAAGGCAGAGCTCAATAACTGGACTCAGTTTAAATGACATAGATCCCTTTATATATATCTTAAAAAGCCAAAATCACTTGGGAGATAGAGTCAAGCTGCCCATGTAGACATAATCTCTGTTCCAAAGTGTTGCGTACAGATGGTGCGTTCCACCTCATCTCCCCGTCCCCCGTAAGCTGGAAATTGTGGAGTCATTTAACTCCACAAACCAATAGTCAAGTCCCAGTCTTATCCCAGGAACCATCAGCCCACTACAGTCCACAATTTCAGAGGAACACAGAGCCCAAAGGCAGGCAGGAACCCAACTTAAGGATTCAGAGGAAGGAACACCTTGTCCAGACCCCTTCCAGACCTGTCTCAGGAGACTCTTAGCCCCAGTATCAAGGTATGACACAACCACAATGAATCAACGCTGGATCAATCACCATTTGAACAGAGGGGTGTAACTACCATGGGGTATGGGACCCGTTGCAGGATGCAGGTGAATAGCACAGGACTTAAGGAGGTTTTTTAGAGAGAATTAGGTGATTTCAGGAGGAATAAGTGTGGAAAAATAGAGGGATAGAGATACAAAAAGGGTCAGTCACATGTGAATAGTTGGCTGGTCAGTATAGCTTGACTGGCCATGTCCTCTGCCTGGTCGACATGGCCTGTTCTCTCTTCTATTTTATATTGTCATCCTCCATTCTCTTGGCCCATTATACCTTAGCTATGTAGCTTCTTGAGAGAGATTTCAATGCATAATAGTCACCTTGCAGCCAAAACAATGTGGTCATCTAGTGACAAAAGCAGGAAAAAGTGTAGTGAGAGAGAATGCACTTTGCTACACATATTGGGAAAAATGGACATGCTTTTAGGAAGCTTTATTGATGACAGAAACAAGCATAAAATAACTAAGATAAACTCAGAACCATTGTTACCAACCTGCTTACACTGTAGTGTGCTCCATCAGCCTCAGATATGTAAGAAAATTCCTTGTCAATCCTGGATCTTATCTATTTTTCCATATTTATATTGGTTTCTCTAAGTGAAGTTACTCTCTCTCCTTACATTTTTGCCTCATTTGTCACATTTAGTGTAGCCCTATAACTTTCTTCACTTTTTGAATTTTGTACATTTCCCATAAAATGATGTATTTTTAACTGGTCACAACAAATAAAGCCCCAAATTTTTTGACATTTGTATGCTTGTTTTCTCTATTTTGTTTTGCTTTTATTTAATAGTGACAACAGTTTTATTATCACTTCTTACATACTTGTAGAGATTGATGTCTTTCTTAGTTTGACTTCTAGCTCTTAATGGATGGTAATTGGAGCTCTGATATGGGGAAGACCTGTAGCAGTGGGCCCATTTCTGGCTCTGTCTACCTCTTTATTTATCCTTACTTTGTCTTTTTAAAATAATCTCTATTGGTAGGAACAGCAAAGCTGGCAGGAAATTGCAATTCTATTTGGTATATTAGTTATATTCAATTTATCAAATAATCACTGTGACATATTGATCGTTTCTTGTTGATGAAGATCAACTATTATTTGATAAACATTTAGGAGAAACCAGCTTTTCTTCAGTGTTTCAGACACAAAGTAGCATGCACTAGGTTACTAATCAGAATAGTGGAGACAATATTATTGTGTATCTTAAACAGAAGATGATTTGTTTAAAATGTACACGTCTATGCTTTAATTTTAATGGACCATTTAGTTCTATTAAATTTATTATCTGGGACACTCATTTTGTTATAGTAAACAATTAAATTTTCTTTCTGTTTCTAAAATAATTTAAGTTGTTCTACCATTTTAGTTAGGCAATCTATCATTATCTTCAAATACCTCCCCAAAATTATGACTTTGATGCTACTAGGACTATCCCCAAGGATGTATCCAGACTTCACTGCATTGTGTCTCTGTTTCTCCCTTCTTTGTTTTAGAATATGTGACAATGAGGCCTTTTGCAACTCATTTTCAGACCTCTGTCTGTGCTCAGTTTATTTCTATTCCTTCTAAACTCTTAAGTCATGGTTCAATAAAATAATTTTTCGTATTTCAATAATAATTTCTTATGTTGTGGCCTTATTGGCCTACATTTATACTCCTACAATGCTGAGTGTTCTTTCTCATTTTACTTGCTTACAGTGGTGATTCAGACAGAGTTTTCCCTTTCCATTCAATAAAATTAATTTTTTCTGTGGTTTCAAAGACTTCAGCTTTGTAGTATAATCAAACTAATGAATTTGTGTAATTTCTCTCAATTTATGCTCTCAATTTTTATTCAGTCTCTCAATTTAGAAACAGCTAGATATGAAGAGTTGCAGAAGAGCCTCATTAAACAATGACAGAGAAAAAGCATTAGATGATACTCAGCATTGAGAGATGCACATTGGGGTAGATTTCAGAAACGGCCCTATCCTTAAATATAAAATGGTGGGCTCTGAACTCACCATCAGCATTCAAAGAGAGAGGTGTTAGGAGATTTAATAAACACTTTCACGAATACAACAGTGTACTCAGAAAAGGAAATAGAATGGAGGAAGGGTTTAAGAAAAGGGCAGAGAGTGAAAGAGAAAAATGTCAACCACTACTGTACAAAGCAGTAGCATTATCACAACTTGAATATTGCACCTCGAGTCAGCTCTGGAGTGTCATTTTAAAGAGAATGCAGTGGAATGGAGAAGAAACAAAGAAAGGTAGGCTGTATGACTAGAGATACAGCATATGGAGTCCCAATGTATTGTGCTCCTGCCAGCTAAGAAAGATTACCAAGAAAGTATCATACACACTTTATATATTTGCCTCTATTTGCTATTTACTATTAATTATCAGGGTTAGATGAAAACATGGATAAAACATAAATGCTCATCTAGTGAAAATTTGGGGAATAAAAATTTTACATAAGCCTTAAATATGTATGTGATATGACAAAACCAAACTGATAATGCTTAATATTTATTTGAAAAGGAACTTCATATGCATCATTAAATCAGCTCAGGACCAGTAATTATTTTCTCTATGTAGATTTTTCAATCATTACTTCTTGCTACATTCTTGTTAGGGGACAAGAATACTTTGAATGTTCACACACAGGAATTTCTGACCTAGAACAATCATTATAATCAATGCTCAAGGAATAAAAGCCCTTCATTTGATAATATAAGGAATAAAAGCCCTTCATTTTATAATATAAGTCAAAATGACCTATTTACTTTGCTTTATTAATTTCCCTTCATACTGTCTCCTGCTTCATGGCAAAGCACTTGATAAATTTTAATTTGTTCCTTTTTTCACTGGAAAAATTAATCAAATTTTGGTACGTGGTAGTATTCTTAAAACCCAGAAAGTATTCTTTATAAACTGATTTTATATGCAAAATGTATTAAGTAATGCTTCCCTAAGTAGAGGAAAAATCATACAGGGCAAATCAATTTCTCCAAATGATCTCTCAGTCAAATCTCTCTCTCAGCTCTTCTCCAGGTAATTTACTAAAACATCAGACACTACCTTGTATTTCCTAGCTTGTAAACTCTCAGTTTCTTTGATCTATCTGTCTCCCTTTCTCTGACCTGCACTTTTATGAAAAAACACTTGGGGAAGGTGATCAGCTCAGCCATTCTTTGTGACTGGATTTTGGGCTGCGTTTGTAGGTGGGGAGGTGGTCACTTTCAGTGTCCCTTCAAAATATTTGACTTGTTTCTTTCCCCAGCTTCTATGAATGATAGAAACTACAACCAACGCATGACGAAAATGGTTTTTACCTTCACTGCAGAGGATACCAGATCTTCCATATGGACACAAGCAAACAGCATCTCGGTTGGACTTTGGAAAACACGTAGCACCATTTCCACATGGATTTTCATCACAAGTCACAAACTGGCAGAGTTTTCCAGTGTAGAGTTTAGGGCATTCACAATACCAATTTTCTGCATCACTGAAAAATTTAAATTAAAACCAAAAAAATATGTATAAGTACCAAAATGCACTTAAAACAAACAGAACAGGTTTTACACTCATTGAAAATTGGTGGCATTTGACTTATAGTTGTAATAGATCTCTTTGTTTTTAGTAGTGCACTTGACATTAGGTATGCCAGAATCTTTATTGGTGACTTGACAGGTTCTTTGGTGTTTAATTTTATATTTTAATTTATCTTTCCTTTCATGGTGAGATATGTGACTTTTCTAATGTCTCAGTAGTTGCTTGTGCTCCATCTTTCATAAAACAGTCAAAACAGCTGCTACAGAAAAACAGGTCTTCTATTATGTCTGAAAAAATGAAATCATGAAAACAAAAGAAATGAAAGTTACTACTTTACTTTGCAAATGGAAACATCATGTATTACATATAGCTTGTGCCAACACAGTAGGATGTAAAAAAGCCCTGAATTATGCTTACAGTAGTGACTATATTGAAATTGAAACAGAATAAACAGGTAATATCTCTGCTATCATATATCTTATGTTTTCAGTCATAAAAACAATATTAGAATAGGCAACAGAATAATATAAGTTCTAATCAATCTTGAGGGGTGACAAAACAAAAGGCTTAGAAATATGCGTATTCTCTTTGTACAAATAATTTTTTTTTACAGTATTCAAAGATAACACAATGACAGATATGGTAGGAAAACCAAATTCAGATAGGAAAAACAGAAGTGTAAGACATTCTCATCTATCACTTATTATAAACATAATTTCATTAAAGGTCTTATTTGGTCTTCTCCTTTTTTTTAATGGCCAAAATCAGATAATAGCTAGATAGGTCAGCAATCATGTGATTGCTATATATTGTCAGTATTGAACAGAAAGATGTCTGCTTTATACTTGATAAGGTCACATGTGCCTGTGGGTATGAATGCAGAAGACATAATGCGTGTTGTATCAAATCACAGTCACTGTGGTTTTCCAATAATAGCACAATCATTAGGATGAGCACTAATGAAATATCAAATATATGTGATTCAAAAGCTTTATTATCTGCTTATAATATCCATGCAATCAGATTAAAGGAAATAATTCTGAAGCTGAAAGACCTCCTGTATTTTTTAAAAGAGGGAAATAAGTAAGTCTTGTGACAGCCTTTGTTCATAGCGGTTGATTAGTGTGTTCCTAAACTGACCACCCGCAGATCTGGGGAGTGAGGATCTCAGCTGGAGAGTCTACCAGAGTGAATCTCATGAATAATGCCCCCAGACACCTTTGCAAAGAAATTGCTATCAGCTGCAATAATAAATTTCTGTGTGTAGCGTGTTCTATTTATAGATCTGCTGCAGACACTGGGAGAGGAGTGTAAATGAGATACTGAATTGCTTTCATTTGTGCAGCATCAAGAGTCCTACTTTCAGTAGTTTTAATATCAACATCACAGAGTTCAGCTAATTAAAAAAGCAATAATAAACTGCATTCTTCCTGTAAATCTACAGTTGATGATGATGATCTTTAACACTAGTTATTAAATGTGTTTCAGTTTGTTTATAGACAAAAAGACAGATCATCACTGCTGACTGTCATAATACACAGAATTTAGTTTTCATTTTAAAAGAAATAATTTTCATACATTCTTCTATTGAGCTCTATATGTAACACCGACCATTTCTTTTTATAGGTTTATTTTTTCTATTATGGAGAAGATTGAAAATAACAGGTCTCATAACAAATTGTGAGGAGTTTATTGTTAACCAAATGAGCAATATTATAACATTTCACTGTTGATGCTATAACATCCTAAAAACAAAGAAGAGTGACTCCTCATGAAGCAAAGAAAACACTTTTTAAAAAGTTCTTCAAAGTAATATAAAGCTTGAAAATATAGCAGCTAACCACACTGAAGAAAATATCACAACCAATTCATGAGAAATAGTATACTGAAATACAATGTCCCAAATTATTCTCTCTCAAAGCTGTCATTGTACTTTGTTAAGGAAAGGACAAGATTACCCAGATTCTCCTGAATTAACCTCGGCTGCAAGACACACATAATGCTTGAACGACCAGGAACTTCTCCCAAGTGGATTTCACAATTTTATGCAAACCTGTTATCCTTTATAAGCGCAAGAAGAAAAGGAAAGGGGGCAGCAAATCAAAACATTGGTATTTTTTGCCTATGCTGCACGTCGGTGAATGATTCAAAAAAAAGTCAGTGAATAATTATATACGTGAGCTGTAAAAAGTGAATAGTTCATGAAAGAAACAAGGAAACGATCAAAATTTTGAGGCTGTGAAATAAGAAACAATTTTGGAGTGTTTTGCTGAAATATGACTATATTAGTGTTTGAGTTTAGATCCAGAGTATGGTTTTTAAGAAAACCTTCTGGTTGTTCCCAGCTGAAATGCCTTGTTTCACTTGTGTCTCAAGGGTACATGAACTCAATTTCTTTCCTGCACCCGAACATTGTCTCACACCTCAGATACCTGAGCTACTTGGACTGGGCATTCAGTCCCAAATGTGGTCTAGTGTGAGTCAAAGTTCCCCGAAACATTAATAATGGTGATGTTAGCTCCTAAGCACTAATTGATTACGCTGTAAATCCATGTCTATTGAACTACATTACCTACTAATATGGGTGCAGATTTATAAGCCATCAAAAGAAAATCATGCAGCCATGGTATGTATTAAATATCAAAAATGGCTCCAGATTTTAAACTGGAGCACTGACAAACTCCAGAAGTAAATAGACAAAAAATCCCCCCAACTCTCCAGAATCGTATGGAGGAAGAATGACACGAACAGTGAGAGAAAATGGGAGGAGACAAAAATAGTGTAGAAAAGGAGTGGAGAGGAAAAGAACAGTACTTCTAGAGCACCATCACCTCATGTCTCCAGGCTGATGATATGGGGAAAAATAAAGTGTAGGAAAAATGAATTGTTCTCTGGCATTCTTATAATCCTCTGAATTGGTAAGGGACACACTTTTCATCACTATTTTCCATGTCAAAATAATCTTTTGTTCTTTGATTTAGACATTAGATTGGAAAGAAATCAACAAGAAATATTTGCATGATATAATATAATACTGGTAATTCAATAATACAAATTCTACTTGAATCAATACTACCTCAGTGACCCGATTTAATAAAATCAAAGTTTTGTATAAGATTGAGAGCTTTGGGATGTCACCACAGGTTTTGATAACTTATTTATTTTGTATAGTGCACAATGCATAAGAGATGGTATCATAGCATATTAATAATCCAGTTCCAACTGTATTTAATCACAGTTTTTAACTTTTAAACCAGTTCTGTTTTTAAAAGAAAAGATTATAATCCCTCTGTACGATGTGTCACAGACATTATTTGTACTCTAGTGACAACTGCAACAGTGTTGTGGTTGTTCAAAGCAGAGTATAATTTTCTATACGCCTGTGTTTTTTCCATCTCTAAAGTGGGGACACACTGAAAGCAGTGTACATGCCATTTGTGTAGTTGTATGCAAGAGAGCTTCCCTGAAAGGAAGCACACTCAACACCCTTTAATCATGATCTTTAAGGTCCCTTGCAACCCAAAGCGTTCTATGATTCTGTGATTCCATGATAGTACTAAGCTGAGAATGTCAAAATCTATGTGTCATAGTGGGTTCAAAATTTAATGACATAGGTTCTTTTAATGCTCTCACTATATGATCTAAAATGAAGCTATGGAAGCTGGAGGGAACAGCTCCTACAGTCAATACATAGTAGATGTAATTCAGTTTATTTTAAAGTTGTTACTATTATTTGTTCCTAGTGCTATTTTGTTTAAAATTACTGGGAAATGAAAGGAGCAACATAGTTTAAATTATCAGTTTAAGTTGAATTACACTTCATTCAAAGATCCATTAAATTGCTCCCCAGAAAACACCAGCATAATGTAAAGGCAATTAAGATCTTCCTTTGAAAGCTTTGTGTAATAAACAAATCCACAGAAACTCATTGCAGCCAGAAGGGCAACTTTATCTTATGAATAATCTTAAAAATATCAAAGGACAATATATAAAGGAGGTGTTTCTTTCTTATGTACAGCAGGTGTTTTTTAGTATATAACTGCCAATCTTTCCTTGTATTATACAGCTCCCAAAAATCAATTTAGCTTTCATGCTGCTTTAGTACTTTCAATCAGGTTTCCTCAATTATGGTATCATCTCTAGATTGGAATGTTTTTGTTGTCTTTACTGTTTTGAATCCTTTTTCCCCTTCTCTGGAATGATTATTCTGCAGGTTCGGTGATTCGCTTTAATAATTTATTTGTTTCAGTGAAAGCATTTTTGTATTGGTTTTTTGTGACCAAATTTTGCAGTTGGGGGGCGTGGGCTACACGGGTGGCTTCTCTGAGAAGCTTCCTCCGTGTCTGACAGAGTCAATGCCAGCCAGCTCCAGGATGGACCTGCTGCTTGTCAAGGCCAAACCCATCAGCAAGAATGGTAGCACTTCTGGGATAACATAGTTAAGAAGTGGAAAAAAAAGCCCTGGCAGCTGCCCATGAAAGAGCAGGATCTTGGCAGAACCTGTAGCCCCATGGAGAGAGGAGCCCACACTGACGCAGGTTTGTTGACAGGACTTGTGACTCTGTGCTTTGGGACCCACACTGCTCCTGAAGAACTGCAGCCCATGGGAAGGACTCACATAGAGAAGTTCATGGAGGAAACTCTTGCTTACTGATTATCTATTTCAGACCTTCGAAGATGTCATAATTTTCAAGAATTCAGGATGGTTATAATTTATTTTGCAATGTACTGATTCAAATTACTAAGACGGTACTAACTTTTTAGGATCATGAAGCCTGTTCTGTGGACTTTCATAAACCTTCTTTAGACTCCATTTTCTACTCACTTGGTGAATATGCAGGTGATTCCCCACCACATGAAGGATACATATTCATTAAAATGTATGATGCATAAGAGCTTCTGCCCTGTAATATGACAATTATAGCCATTTCTGTCACAAGAGGATACACAGTTGTGATATCAAGCACTTCTGGATGCATAACACTTAATGGTGGAGTGTTAAGGATCCCTCAGGAAAAAGTACAGCAAGTAATGGTTGGTGAAAACAATCTACCTGGACAGCAATCCATTCCCTCGCCACATCTAGGAGGAGAAATAATGGTCTGTCAAACTGAGTCCATCCCAGTGACTGTAATTAGCTCTGACATCACTCCTTTCCCCAATCTCTTCGGTCTTTTCAGTTAAATCTACATTTTCTCCTTCCTTGAGTTGTATGGGAAAAATAATGTCAAACAAATGTTGACATCTGCTAAAATGTATTTGTAAAAAGAAGTGTTTTTTTTAAAGTTGAAAGTCTATGATTTTGATCCAGGAAAGCATATAAATGTTTTCAACAGCACAAGGTTGAAGGCAGGTCTCCACTTCTTACTGAAATCATATGCATCCTAAATTCAGCTTGTCCTTCAAAAATCTCTTATAATTACTTATGACAGAAGTCTTCCAATTACTCCCAGCATTCCCTAGGGCTCAAAACATCCTTTGATTCAATGTATCTGCAGCAGGACTCATGAACAAAGCAGTGACAGTGAACACTGGTGTTCAGCATGTTGCTTATTGCACTGTTTTATTTAAACATACATTGTATGCTATTGCTCATTTCTCTTAGAAATTTAAAGCAATCTTTAAGTACAGAAGCATTCATTACTTCAATGTTAGATGAATTTATAATTTGCAGAACTATGTGACAATAATTTCCAAGATTTCAGTCTCATCACAGAGCAACTGCAGTTTGTTACACTGGTCGTGAGGAGACAGTTAACAACAAAATTGTAGGACAAAATCTGTAATAGTTTGTAAAATAACAGCATTTCTCTTAAATATACAACATAATGTTGAATTATAATGACTATAATCTAAATACAGAACTCTCTACCTTGGACAGAGAAAAAAAAATCATGCAAATCTAGGTGGTCATTATACTTAAAATAAAATGAACTCTAAGCTATGAATGAAAATAGCAATTTCTAAAAGCTCTATGAAAATGTGACAACATCGTAAGTAATGAGGTAAACCACAGTTGCTTTGAACTGACACAATCTTTACCATTCACTTTGGATGCTCCCTTTTCTAACAATCCTACAAACACCACAAGAGATTAATTCTGAATGAATGAATGAACTTCATGGAGGAAAATCTGAATGGAACCTTCCTTAGAGAGTCCATCTTTTCATATTATGTCTTCAACTTATTTTTCTCAGCGATTGCCAAAATAAAATTTTTACTTTGCTTGTTCATTTCTTAGTGAAAACATAAAACTGGATGCACAGGAATGGACTCTGCTTTTTCTCTGGACAGTTAATACAGCCACAAGGTGGGTTGAGAGCAACAACTGGGACAGAGTAGATCCCGTGGATAACACTTTTCCATGGAAAGGAATGACTATGAGCCATACAACAATATTTTAACATTAATGAGAAAGACATATCTCTCCACTTTGCCTGTAAAACTTGTACATAGTTAATAATTTTTTAATTCTATTTTTTCTCTATCCATGGGCCTTGGGAGCTTTCTGGTTTTTGTTTTTGTTTGGGTTTTTTTTGGGAGGGGGAAGATAATATTACTCCTCACTAGTTCCTACCTTGAAGCATTTGTAGACAGATATTCTCTGTGTTTGTGAAATGTAGTCCATTGTTTCTTCAGTTTATGCATCACAGCAAATATGATTCTATAACATCAACTAACGTATACTAAAAAATGTCATGATATAAGTAATATAAGTAATATATGCACCCCTGATCTAATCAGTAAAAATGGCTGTTCAGGACACTGCTTGGACTTTTACATATTTTCTTGAGAGGGTATTTGAGCTATAACTGAAAGTCATTTGTCTCCAGAAAATATTTTTTTCAAGTTCCTGGTCAAATGATGTTGATGACTATATATATATATACAACAGAGCAGACTGTAGCCTCTCAAACATCAAATCCTAGGAATGTTGTAGGCTGAGTTTATTTCTATTAACACCTGTATCTAAACCTATTATGAAGCTTGAGGTGATATATGAATGACACAAGCAATTGCACTTGCTATATATTCTATAGATTTATAGATTGGATGGTACAAACTAAGTAATGTAAGTTTCCTTACCAATGACCAAGATGATTTCTCTGCCACAGAAGGTAATTCACACCTCTGTGCCTTCTCAATCTGTGGTTTCTTTGACTGCTAAGAGCTTTAACTCTAATACAGATAACTCCTAGAGAATTAAATAAAACTCAGGGAAGTTCCCAAATAGCTTTGTACAGTGCTCAGATAAGCACATCATCAGTCACATGGTGTGACTGAATTGGTAGGTCATGTTTGAAGAACACCAGTTTTCAGGAATCACCCCATATATACTGGTACATAAAGTCTAGAGCTATATCTTATCTCAACCCAACAATGGTGATTCATCACTATCCGCTATTGGTTGTTCAGCTGATAGCAACGAAATAACAAAAAGTCCAACGGCAATCAAGAGAGACTTCAGAGCCCTGGGATGATTGGTAGGCAGATCAGGAGCACAGGTAGCGATTTCCTTGATTCTTCTGGTAACAAGGAATAATATCGATAGGAATAGGCAGATCTATCAGGTTAATAAGTGGCTCCAAGGTTAGTGTAATAGGAAAAAATGTGGGTTTTTTGACTATGGGATGATGTATTCAACACCTGGTGTACTGACACCTGACAGGATGTACCTACCTCAGAGGGAAAGAGTTCTAGTGGAGGGGCTAGCAGGGCTTCTCAACAGAGACCTAAAGTTGCTTGGAAGGTGGAAAATGGCCAAAACCAGTCTAACCAGCAATGAACAATGGGATGGTGTACCAAAATGTGATGAAATGAGCACTAATGGGATCCCTCAATCTGCCTCACCAGGTGTTGACTACGATGTACCACACATGAAATGTTTCTACACCTATGCACGCAGCATGAGGAACAAACAAAAGGAACTCAAAACTTGGGCCCAGTCCAGAGATTTGACATCACTGGCATAAGTGAAACCTGGTAGGATGAGTCCTGTCACTGGAGTGCCCTGTTGGATGGTTACAGGGTCTTCAGGAGGGATAGGCAGGGCAGAAGAGGCTGAGGGGTGGCACTGTATGTAATAGAAGGGTTAGAATGTATGGAGCTCACAGCTGGCAATGGCACAGTTGGGAACCTCTGGGTAAGAATCAAAGGGCAAACAAATAATGTAGATGTCATCATGGGAGTCTGCTGTAGACTTTCTAGCCAGGACAATGATACTGAAAAATTATTCTTTGAGGAACTAAAGGACACTTTCAAGTCAACTGCCCTTGTCCATATGGGGGACTTCAACTTGCCAGAAATTAACTGGGACCATTACACAACTGGTACAATCTAGGCCAGAAGATTCCTAAAAATCTTGGATGACAACATTATGGAACAGGTCCTAAGGGAGCCAACTCAGAAAGATGCCCTCGTTGACCTGTTGCTTGTCAACAGAGTGGATCTTGTAAACAAAATGGAGATTGTTGGCTGTCTTGGCCACAACAATCATGAAGAGATTGAGTTTAAAATCTCTGTTGACAGGAAGAAAAATGCCAGCAAAACCTCAACTCTGGACATGAGTAGAACACACTTCAGGCCTCCCATGGCTTCCCAGGCTACTCAGGCAATTAGCAAGGTTCCCTGGGAAAATTTTCTTGCAGGTGCTGGAGCATCACCTCCATGTGCAGGAGTAGGCAATTCTCAAAAGTCAGAAGTCAAGCAGGCAAGGCAGATGGCTAACTTGGCTGAGCAGAGATCTTCTCTTGCAAATAAGGCAAAAAAAGGAAGGTGTATGCCCAGTGGAAGCAAGGTCAAGGGACAGGGGAAGAATATAGAGATGCTGTTTGCAACTGAAGGGAGAAAATTTGTGTTGCCAAAGATCAACTGGAGCTGAAGCTGGCCAGAAATGTGGGGGACAATAAAAAGAGCTTTTTCAATTATGTTAATGGCAATAGGCAGTATAGAAATATCATTGGCCAGTTACAGGATGAGGATGGTCACCTCCCAAACAGAAACAGAGACAAGGCAGAGGGGTTTAATCCTTTCTTTGCCTTTGTCTTCAACAAAGATGACAGACAAAGGGGGTGTCAGTGCCCTGAAGGACCATGACTGTGAGAATGATCAACTCCCAGTTGACCCTGAACTTGTGTAGGATCTGCTGCCCTAGCTGGATCCTGACAAATCTATGGAGCCTGATGGGATTCATCCCAGAATCCTCAAAGATCTGGTTGAGGTCATCACAAAACCTCTCGCGATAATTTTTGAGTGGTCCCAGCTGACTGAATCTCTTCTCTATGGTGACCAGTGACGTGACCTGAGGGAAAAGCTTGAAGTTGTGTCAGGGGAGGTTTAGGTTGGATATTAGAAAAAGGGTCTTCTCCCAGAGCGTGGTTGGGCACTGGAACAGGTTCCCCAGGGAAGTGGTCACAGCACCAAGCCTGAAGGAGTTCAAGAAGCATTTGGATGATACTCTCAGGCACATGGTGTGACACTTGGGCATGGTCTTGTGCAGGGCTAAGAGCTGGATTTGATGATCCTTGCGGTTCCCTTCCAACTCAGTATATATTGTGATTCTGTGATTCTGTGATGTATTTAGTTACACTGTAAGCATGGAATGTGTGGTGCCGGAATGCAGAGAAGGAAAAAACCCAAACCTAAGCATCTCAGATCTTTGTGGTTCTTAGAACAGGAATAATAAAAACTGGACTCCATCAGGAATTGCAATCTTCTGTTGAATGTAGTATGAATAATTCCCACAGAAACAAAATAGCATTTTTTTTTTTAATTCAAAACCGAAACATCTCTTAAAGCTTCTGGGTATCTATCTTCTGTCTCTCTTCTGGTCTCTTTGAGATTCACTTTCTTCCCCAGGTAGGTCAGTTATTTTCTTCTACTGTCAGGAAAAAGAGAGCAAAAGAAAGCCACGACACTGTTTTCTTGTGCATCCTTATTGTGGGGTACCACTAGCTCTCCGAAGGAGTAAGAAACTCCTGCACCAGAGGACTTCTGTTTAAACATTAACTGAAGTGTAGGAGGTTAAGGAAAACTTCATAGATTCCCTTAGTCCATGGCTCTGTCTGAACATCTGCATTTAATTCAGACTAAGTTATTTCTTTAAATGACATCAAAGGTAGGTCACAAAAGCTGAAACCAAAAAGAAGCTAGAAATTTAAGTGTATTTGAAGGACCAAACCTTGACCTCTCTGCCACAGTTTCCTCCTCCTACAAAATAAAGGTAGTGTGTAGGAGACTGCACAAAGCTTTTATGAAGACTAATTGCTTAAGCTTTCACAACTAATTGAACATGAAAAGGGCAAAAGAAGTGCTGAGTACTAGAACTACGGACAACATTGACTGAAGTCAAAAGCCAGCAATCACTATGTGCTTTCAATTTTTTTACAATATGCTCTTTATCAATAGATTGAGTTGTTCTGTCTTGTGTGTTGACCTTTTACTTTGATTGCTGCCTCAGCTCTGAATTTCACATGTTCCTGGATGATGGTTATGATTTATGGAGGACATAAAATGCCCTAAAACCTGTAAAATCAAATACTATAAAACTAAGTGTTGGCAATTTTCACATGTGCAAGAACTGTAACTGTTAGAGTTGTCCCATTGCTGAGAATTAGCATAGTTGGGTGACACACTGGGATAAACTGATCCAAAGTGCAATAGAAAAAGCCTGATTCACAGTTGATCTTTGTAATTGCTACAAAAGGCCATTTGTGTACCATTTTCTCAAACAGACCTAACTTTAAATGCTAAGAGATTAGTCTCTCTCTAGTTTGTAATCAAGATGTCAGATAAGTCAAGTTACCAGATTCATTTGCAGCAAAAGGTAAATGACTATCTTGAAAAAGTAAATGGCATGAGAATATATGTTAAAAAGAAAACATTGCATCATGGTATCCTTAGCAGCACTGTTATTTGCTTCCAGACTTCCTTCAGAGAAAAAAGTCAGTCTCTCTTCCCTGATACCATGATGTTGGTCCATTTTTTTACATTTATGCAGAGGAATAACAGGGAGTTATTCTGTCAGTCTAGCTCTATAGGCTATCTTATCTTGCAAACTATTGGGGACTGGAAATAAGCAGTTCTTTTAAACTTCTCTGAACTTACAGATGAATGACTAAAATATTCCAAATGAAGATTAGAAAAACATGTGATAATTTGCATTTAATCAGAGAGGATTTTAGAGCAGTTTTTGGAAAAAGTAGACATGAGATTCGGCATTGTCTGTGACAATATTAACTTTTGAATGTAAATGAGCTTCTTCACATCTTCTGAAAATTTTTTATTTTCTGATGTGTGTTGGTGTGATGTCTGTCCATGTAAAATGAAAATATTAGAGCATTTGCTAGTAACAATCTGATATTATACTGTGTCATTCTAATGTCTGAATATTTTATAGATACATCTGTTCACTGCTGGGTGGAATAAGTGGTACTTCAGTCTCCAACACATGCTGTACTCTTCTGACAAAAAGGCTTCAACTAAAGATGGTGATTTGAAAGGTCTATCCATATTTTTACCATAAAGTTTCAAGTCTGTGTCTACATAGCACAATGAAGAGATCATGGAAGTGGAATTAGAAATATTTGACTTTAATCTAATTAGCGCTGCTACCACCTGCAGTGAAAACATGATGGGATGTTTCACCCTGATTGCTAATCCTTCAAGGAAAGCAGAACTTTTATTCAGTTTACTAACATATATTCATATTACCGCTCATTCTATCTTCATGAAGACTACCTTAGTTGTGCCTTTTCTGCAACCGTTATCTCTTTATTTTGCTTTATAGGCATGTCCTCTATGTATCCATAGAAACAAGCACAGAATGAACCATGATGCCTTGTGGTCATGTTTGTTTTGAATTTACTAGGTAATGGAAGTGAGAGTGTCTTAAAAAAAAAAAAAAAGCCAGAGCTCTAATGCAACCAGAGATAAGAATACATTTTAACCCTTCCTGCTTACTTCCTTCAGTCAATTTCTAGCATACATAGTTACCAAAGCCATATTGGCTGCAATATTAATGAATGAATTTCTTCCTTTGATATCAATCCTCCTATAAGTGAAATACACATTAGAGCTAGTGAGTGCAATTCACTATTACAACAGCTCAGTTGTTGGGCTGTGGAAGACTGTTTGTGGGTACTCAGTGGTATAGAAATGGTAGCACTTGGAGTTTCCCCAGACTTTGAGGTTCAGTTGATCAAGTTAAGTCAGCACTACCGAAAACCAGTGCTCTTGAAAAGTCACAGTTTTTCATACACTGTAACACAAAAAGGCATAATTAGAATCAGAAATTTAATTCTTAGGTGAAAAAGGTGAACTGGAATTCCATTCTCTACTTCTGGACTGCTTATGTTTTCATATTAAAGATTTATTGACATAAAGTAATCCTGGGCTACTAGCTAAACTTTAGTTGTCTCAATTTCTCTGTATGCCTGAACAAAAGTAGGGGTAGGTCTCCTACTGATTATTCCTCTTTCAGTCTTGCATTGATGGCTTCATTTCTGAAGGGAAGGTAAAAAATGCTCCCAGAAAGCTTCCAAGACAATTGGACAATTTAAGGCTAACCTAGAATAGGGCCTGCAGTCTAGAAGTTATTTCAGACCTGTGCCATAAATTGTCCTAGAATCATGAGAACTTGATAGAATATAAGGTTAGGTAGCATTTTTATTTTATATGTGTAAAATTTTAAAATAAAAATGTCATCTGTGCCAACCAAGTGAATTATACAACTATTAGTCAAAGGAAAACCGTTTCTTTGTTAACTTATTCTATTTTCTGATGTACTTTCTACAACCTTTTTAAGAGATTCAGAACTGGAAGGTAGTTCCCTGGAGTTGAGGTCCCTCCACAACTGAATAACTTCCATATCAAAGAATATGTTTCTCTTGAAACACCTACCTGTAACTGAATTTCCAACATAATAACATTTAACCTGTTGAATGGTCAGACCACAGCATCAATGTTCAGCTTGTGTCTGAACAAGATCTCTGTTTTCATGAGGATCATAATCTTCAGCACAGTGGCAGATACTTTAATGCAGACAATGGTCTCTGTGAAATTTAGGAACTACAGAAGCTGGTAAAACAGTTGAATTCTTTGATGCATATGCTTTTCCTCATTGCAGAAAAAAAAAAAAAAAAAAAAGGTTTTGCTTTGCTCAAGGTCGTGTAATCCTGAAAAGTTGATACTTAAAAATATGCTGTTGCGTGACAAATCAGGATGTGATACAAATCAAATGTCTTCAAAAGTAAAATAAAAAAAATACTGGATTTGCGTGCAGAGTTGGTAATCAAATTTTTTCTGTGTTGGATATTAAAGAAGAGGGTGCAAGAAGGTGGGAAATCCTACTGATACAGAGCTGTGATTGAATGGTATGCTCTGACATATACAGTTTCTGTATTAAATTGATGTGCATTTAGGGGTAGAAAAGTAGTAAATGATACGTCATCATCAAAAACAAGGACAGTTTTTCATTTGCTTTCTTTAATTTTGTTTTAAGTTTAATTAGTGAAATATTTACTTTGTTAATATTCACTTAGAACATTTTATATGTGATCAATGGAAACATGGAATATCATATTCACTGACATAAATAGGTCAGTTTGACACTGTGTCATCTGCGAGATAAGGTCTTTAAGAGACCTTTAACTGGGACTGATATTAAACCATAGTTGTTTATAAACACTTATTAACCATTTTTTCTACTGAACTATTTCAAACGTAGAATCAACACTAGAGTTAACCAGTATTCTTCTATTGTATGATGGGCAAATTCCTTTAAAATCTCACTTTCCTTTTGTACCTATGCTACCATTTTTTTTTAAATGTGTCAAAGAGATAAGTAACTGAACTGTTTTAAAATATGTTAATATTCATAATATCTTTTTGTCAAACAACAATAAAATTTTTGTCACAGTGGTATTTGTGAAAAGGGGATCTCTGGCAGAGATTTCTGCTAGTGCAACCAAACATTGAATATCTTCATTAGGATTGAGTCTGCATTGTGATTGTGAAGAAAGCAGAATGAGAGCAATTTGTGTGGCAGTTGTTGGCTTGAGTTTTCCAAGATTTTGCAGTGCACAAAATCTTTTCTGGCAGAAATTTCTGTAGCTCAGGTGGTTACTCTTAACTGTATTTTCTCTGTCTAATATAATTCTATGTCTTCTAGTATTATCTAAAGCAGTGTTTATGCCACGGTATCATTAATGTGTTTCCTGTGTTCCAGAAATTTGGTTTATGCTAGACTGGAAATTGCAGTCCTGGGAGAATGGAGTGATTCATTGCTCATGTGTTTCTATGGTAAGCTTTTCCTCTGTAGTAATTATTCAGCTCCACAGGTGGTAGCTATGGCAGCATCACTTGTGCAGAGAGAAAACCATGGAGCTTCAAACGTTTAAGGAAGGTTAAATTTTTTATTGCTAAAAGCAGTACTATACAGCACAATAATTATATATGACATTAATTACACTGTAACTATGAAAGATTAACACATGCACAGTGAGCAAATCTGTAATAAATGCTAAAAATAGAAAAAAAATAGATACTAAGGAGTGATTCAGTAAACAAAGAATATTTGAAGCTGTACAAGTAAAAGTTATAAGTGGAAGATAGATAGAAAATGGTTACCATGGCTTAAAAAAGATACAATATATGCAACTGTAAGTAAGATGTTGGCATATTTGTCCATTTTATCTAAGGGTCACCCTTTATCTCCAAAGTGGTGCAGTTATGCCCCAAACAGGAAAGCTAATCTATTTTACACAGGACTCCATAAATCTCAAATTTTAGGGAAGACAAGAAAAACAGATTTTATGAAGCCCCTTTAGCACTCTATTTGTTATTTATCAAATATCTTTTTGTGTACGTAGCTAAGCTGATGTGATACAGGAAGATGCAACGAGCACTAGAACTATGAATTCATCTATGAATCACCAGCATAAATCACACAAAGCATACATTAATCACTCCTTCCTCATACGTCACCTCCTGCCAGGGGATGGCCAGTAATGTGCCCTCTTTCATTCTTAAACTGTTGCAAGCAGTGCCTGAAATAGTATTATGTCCTATTTTATGAAGGTTAAGTATCCTGGGGAAAAGGTATCGTCCTCTTACTACCCAAGCTATTAAAAAGCCTCATCCCTCATTCATCATCATTTCAACAAATACATCGTTCCTTAGTCACTGTGCACTCCTGCCTGACGGGAAATGCAACCCTCTGAAGAGCACAACCTCAGCACACTCCTATCACCTGTCTTATTGCAAAAGCAGAGCTTTCCAGCCGCACAACAGAGACCCTGTGAGAAATCCCTTAAACACAATTTATTGCAGCTAATCTGATGACAAGAAAAAAAAATCCCTTCCCACTGTCCCAGAAGAAATTAACTCAATACTCACAGAGGCTCACAGGATGCACAGTTGTGCTCTGACCTATGAGTGAAAACCAGTGATCTCCCAGCCAAAGAGTTGTGGCTGACAAGGCAATATCATACAGCCTTTTCTTTATGAGATAGGAAAAAGAACAGGTGATCTGTCTGACTCATTTTTGACATATCTTATCAACTTAGAGGAGAAACTCAGAACCTTTCCTCTCCTTTTTAGCCTATGTGACATGCATTCTTGAAATGGAATAATTTTGCTTCTAAGAACTGTCCTGTGGCCAAGTACACTTCTCACTTGAAACAGTACAGGCTAGCAGAGACACATACTATTTGTTTCTTTTGCTACTATGGTAATGTTTCCAAAATCAAAAATTTTGAAATATTGTGAGGAGCAAAGATAAAAGAGGTAAAAAGAGGTGGAAAGCCTAGTTTTTACATTCCATCTTATTCAGCAGCAAAATAAAAGATATTTTTTTCCCTAGAAAAATGCTTTCAATTAAATGCTGATATTTTTAAAGCTTTTACTATTTTTATCCTATTATTGTCATCATGACACTGCATGCATTTCATGCTGCTGAGATGATCTGCCTTATGACAGATATTCAAAAAAAGACAATAGTTTAATTTTCTTCTGAGTTGATTTTAAGCATTTACTAGAGACTAGCTAGGTCTCACTTGCATTACGTCAAAATTTGTACTTCATTGATTCATAGTCTTTAACTCGTACCAAAGAAGCCAATTTCTGCTGAAGGAACAGTGAGGATGTTCCTGCAAAACTTAAACAAGACATAAGGCAGGTAGATGTGGACATTATTTATGATTTTATACGTTGACCCATTACTGAATCTTAATCTACTGGGTATTTTGTAGTTCATTGCTGTTACAACAGATCACAGAGTCAGGCTTTCAACATTTATTCCAGGTAGCTGGAATAGGGTTAATTTTCTTCAAAGCAGAAGGTGTTGCTGTGTTGTGGTTTTGTGATGGAAACAGTGTCAATGTTTCAGCTACTTGAAACAGAGCTTGCACTGGGTTTTATCTCTTCTCATTCTGAGCAGACTGGGAGAGGGCAGGAAGTTGGGAAGGGATTCAGTGAGGATAGCTGACCTGAACTGGCCAAGGGATATCCTATAGCCTATGGGACTGTGCTCAGCGGTGAAAACTGGAGCTCATCTTTCCAAAGTATCTGTTACTTGGATACTGGCTGGTCACTAGTCTGCAGTGAGTAAATGGTTGCTCTTGCATAATTTTTTTTCCCTTTGTTTTCCTTCTTTTATTAAAATGTCTTTATTTCAAAACACCAGTTTTCTCGCTTTTATCCTTCTGATTGCTCCCCATTCTGCTGGAGGCAAGGAAGCAAATGACTAGGGGGAACATAATCGGCTGGCCAGGGTAAACTCAACCCACTAAGTGACAAATTCCAAATGGGTCTTGGAGCTACTCTGGCAGGAACTGCTATACAGGGACTCTGGAGAAGTTTCCTTTTAGTGTGTTACTCAAGGACAAACGGTCTGGCCCAAGGACTGGAAAATCTGGACTTTGCAAGGGACATTAACTTCCAGCAATTCTTCTGTATTTTGATAACAACAAACATTTGTCAGAGTGAGTTCACTAGCAGTTCAGGATTTGTGTGACAACCAGGCTGCAACATATTTAATCAAGAAATAGAGAGTAGAAATGCTGCGTATCCCCAAAGGCTTTCATTCTTTAGCTTAGACTCTCTTCCTGCTGGTCCACAGCAGATTTCTTGCCCAGGTTCTGTGATGACAAATGCAGACAACCCACTTCCCTGAAATCAGTAAGAATCCTAGGAGCATATCCAGAAAGCTATGAATATGTCCTTGAAAGTGACACTGAGAGGCACCGAGCAGGACAGTGAAATGTGTGGAGACTTTTTGTTTGTCCTAGTGCAGTCCTTGAAATTCAGGAACAAAAAGGACTGCAGGGAAGTTGGGTTGCATGCTATCGAGGGAATCACATAAGACAGGAAAAACAAATCATTATCAAGCCATTTAGTAACTCTCACCTTTGCTTAATATCAGTGAACTTCTCAGAAGTACAAAGAAATACAGGATGGTGAGATGCAAGAGAATGGACCAAATCATACCAGGGACTTGGTTTTGTGGGGCATTTTGTGTTACTTACAGATGTTAGTTTTGAGAAGGAGGCAATGTTCCTTCACATATCATTTATAAGAGTTTTTCAGAGCATTCAGAACTAGAAAATTGGTTCCACTATTGGCAAAAGATGGTCATACAATATTCTAGACTTGCTGATCTGCATTGGATGCTAGATGTGTCTAGTGTTTAGGACCAGAAGTATCTAAAAGCAATTTAGTATTGTCTCAAGATATTTAAGAAGACCAATCAGTAAATTACAGTGACTTGCAGAGTGAAACATAGAGGAATGCTATCCCTGGTGCAATTATACAAGAATTATGTAGAAATTTAAGAACAGTTACACCAGGTCAGACTAAGGTACGAGTGTACCATTATCCTGTCTCAATGGATCTCTTTGATCATGGACAAAGCTGGTATCTCACAAGAGACAGTAGTTTTCATGCAATATTAAGTGACATTTATCTTCTCCTGACCTGTAGCAAATAATGTCTTGAATAAGATTTGTTTCACAATCCTTAACAGATACTTGTTTCTACATGAATCTGTCTGATCCCTTTCTAAACCTATGTCAGCTTTGAACATCTTGATTGTGTGGCACTGTTTCACTGCTTATATACTAAGTATTTCTTAAGCATCTACTTTTGCTCTCTTTGAATTTTTGTCTCTTTTATTTTCACTTGATAAACACTATGTTTTCCGTCAGAAGGCAAAAAATTAAAGTCTGTTTGCTGTTGACAGCAAATATGTTGAAGACATATTTCATAACACTCTTCAAACATCTCTTTTCCACACTAGAAAATCTCAAACTAATCTGGAGACGTTCAACTTCCTTCTTTTTTTCCTTTAATTTCATCACTATTTTTTTTGAGAACAAAATTACAAAAATAATGTGGAGAAATGGAACCTTATCAATTCATATTTATACATCATGATTTCTTTTTGCTCCCTCCCTTCCTAATGATTTATTCTTTGCTTTCTGAAATGACATGTCTGTTATAATGTTACACTGTTGTAATTTTATCTTTTAATTTTAGGACATCTTTTATGTCTATATTTCAGTTTATATTTAAAAGTGGTTCCACAATCATTAAAATGCATACCCAGTTAAAAATAATGAATTAAATCAGGTTAAAAAAGGCCACTTTCTTTATAGCAAAATCAGTGAAAATTTTGTCTTCCTTATTATGTCACACCCTGACAGCTTGAAACTATTAAAATGCGTGTTTTACAAAGCTGTTAATTATAATCTAAGACGGTCTGAAGTAAAATAATATTGTCTGTTTCTTAATGTGCTTCTATTCAGTGCAGATTGAAACAATTTATCTCAAAGAGCTGTTGTGCAGAGATGATGAAGTTACAACACACGCTAATTGTTATGGGCCATTGGCCATGTCTAGAATATAAAGAAAAACATGACCAGTTAAGGTTGAAAATAGTGATAAGAAAACATGACATTCACCTAGAATTTTTTAAACACACGTTTTCATCCATCATGTCAATTTCTCTAGAAATCAGCTAATAGAGCTGCTAAGGGAGACAAAATTGATAGCATCTAACACAGACTTTCAGTCTAGTCTCCAAGTGTCAGTAGCAATACATACAGTGTTACAAATTTCCTGAAGGCACAAGTGTCTCTTGCTCTGATGACTGTGATATGTCTCATTTCTCAGGAAGGGCAGTTGACATTGAAAACTACATTTTAAAACTGGTAAGAAAGCAAAGAATGAAAAGCACCAAAAACTAGACAATGGCCGGTCATCTACATTTTTTAATAAATGCTTCTGTGGCTCATTACTGTTCAGTCTCTGATGACTCCTGTTGTATTAATGCAACCATTAGAAAGTGCAAAGAACTGTGGTATGGGGAAAAAATCCTTGCTCTTTCCCAGATTTTCTGACCTTGGGCAAATCTCTTAGATGTTTTCACCAAAGAACATGCTTAAGAGAGCAATAGCTTCACTACAACATACCACCTGCAAAGCAGCCTGATGAGATCTCTCTGCTATTGCTGTCAACTTAAGTTAAGAAGACCTCATACAAAAATTTTTGGTAGTAAAAGAATTCAGGTTAGAGGCAAGATGAAACTTTGAATCTGAATAATTTTTCACCTAAGGTAAGACAAGGGTTTTTTCAATGATAAGGTTCTTCATCTGTAAAATTAGTATAATATTACTTTTCTGTGAAGGCTAAGAAGATCAGCATGAAACACTGTGGAACTATGATCCAGATAAGTCTTTCATCATCATCATCATGGCTGGGCTTTGCGAATGAAGATTTGGAAAGGGCTCTACCCACGTTTGTTACAAGCGCGTTGGTGGCTAAAAAGGCCAATACGAGATAGGCAAGTCCAGTTGCAAAAGATACAGCAGAAGGACTCCTTAGGTGGTAAATTCTGCAAGGCACAATTCTTTCTGCATTGTCTTTTCTCCTCAAGGGTGATCCTGCGTGCTTTCTCAAAAGCATCAGCAGCGTTGTAGATAGTGTGTCTCCAGGCATCCCGACTGGAGGCCAGAGTAGACCAGTTATGTTGATCAATATGGACAAGGCTGAGATGTTGTTTCAGGGAGTCCTTGTATCTTCTCTTTGGGGCTCCTCTCTTGCAGTAGCTGGTGGCAAGTTCACCATAAAGCAAGATCTTAGGGAGGCGGTGGTCCTTCATCCTTGAGATGTGCCCTGCCCAGCGCTTCTGTGTTCTCAACAACATGGCCTCAATACTTGTGACTGCTGCTTGTTCTAGAACAGATGTATTGGTCACATAATCTGATCAGTGAATGTTTAGGATTGTACAGAGGCAGCGTTGATGGAAGGGTTCTAAGAGTTGCAGGTGGTGGCTGTAGATGACCCATGATTCAGATCCATATAAGAGAGTAGACAGCACTATGGCTCTGTAAACACTGATCTTTGTACTTTTCTTCAAGTGTTTGTTTCACCAAACTCTTTTATGGAAGCTTTCAGAAGGCACTATATGCCTTTGCTAACCTGTTGTCTATCTCTCCGTTAATCTTACCATCTGAGGAGATGAGGCTACCTAGGTAATTAAACTGCTGGACTGATTTGAGCTCTGATTGGCCAATGGTGATATGGAGATGATGGAAGACTTCCTGAGGTGCAGGTTGATAGAGAACTTCTGTCTTCTTTAAGCTGACTTCCAACCCAAAGAGCTCAGCAGCATCTGCAAAGTAGGATGTTAAACGCTGCAGAGCTGCTTCTGTGTGGGCAACAAGGGTGGCATCATCAGCATAAAGCAGCTCCCAGACAAGATGGTTTAAGGTCTTGGTGTGGGCCTTCAGTCGCCTTAGGTTGAAAAGGCTTCCATCAGTACGGTATCGAATGTAGATACCATCATGATCCTCGAGGTCTGCCACGGTTCTTTGGAGCATCATGTTGAAAAAGACTGTGAATAGAGTTGGTGCAAGAATGCAACCTTGTTTCACACCATTAGTTATTAGAAAGGACTCAGAAAGTTCATTGCCATATCTGACTTGGCCGTGCTGATCCTCATGGAGTGAGATGATCATTTTAAGGAACTTGGGGAGATGAATCCTTAATGCCTATTTAAAACAAATTCTATTACAACTTATGTTGTCTGCTCACAGACCCATACAACACTAGTGATTCAATGGAATGAACAAACATTTCTACTTCCATTTAGCAGTGTTTACTTCTTGGCCTTAGTTTCAGCATGGTGATGCACTGGTTGGAAATAAACACTATTTTATTGTCTTTCAACAGTGAAAGATTTTTTTGGAATGAAAAGCTGAAAATTGTTGAATGTAAAATTACCTTTTTATTCTGAATTAAGAAAATTACTATGACTATTTATTTGTGTTTGAAGTCAGGCTTATAAATACAAGCTTTCAGAAGCAAAACCAGTACTATCATAGCAGACCTAAAGTTTCCTAAGGTAAACTTACTAAAGGTATTTACATGCAAATCGTTGCATGACTTCCTTTCATTAGCACGCTGAAAATGGCTTTAATGCTCACCAAACTAGGCAAATACCACCGGTGTAAAAAGGGCTTCAAGGCATTCTCTACAGGCATGCCTGACCCCTTAGTATGTTCCCAGAAAACTTTTCTGTAAAACTGTATTCCGTTCATTGAAGCTCATACACAAGCTTTCCCAGACTTGATGTGTCTAGGTCTGTTTCACCACTTTTAACTATTGTGTCAGAAGGAACACATCTTTCTTTCTATAAGAATAGGAACTTGAGTTATCATGAACATATTTTTTTTAACAAGTTTATCTAGAACTAGATAATTCTGCTTACA
The DNA here is from genome assembly GCF_003945725.1 of Corapipo altera. Taxonomy (NCBI): domain Eukaryota; kingdom Metazoa; phylum Chordata; class Aves; order Passeriformes; family Pipridae; genus Corapipo; species Corapipo altera. The sequence continues at coordinate 3,031,139 of NW_020884890.1, forward strand.
AGAAATCAAATGCAACTTCTAATGGTCTGAGACTTTTAATTTCAAGTCACTGCTGATATCTAGTTCAGATAAGAATGGACAATAGGGATGATAAATAGTCGACAATGTCACTATTACCAGTAGACATGCAAGCTTATTAAACACCCAAACATATAAACATAAGACTATATATTGTGATACAGTGGATGTAACACCATGGGAAAAGTTTCCCTTCCCCTGCTTTTTTGAATAGCTGTCAGTCATTTTAAAAAAACCCACAAGGGTAGTTGTTCGAAAAATGCCATAAATCCTGAATGCAGATAATAGAGAAACCTCCATAAAAATAACTTGCATATTAAGATTGACAGTAAGTGGAATAAAAACGCTCACCCTCTGAGAGGATGCCAGAGTTCATCTTTCAAAAAATTAAAAACTAAAAATGTTGCTGGAAGCAATCTGTTTAACAAGTCTGTTTTCAGATTCTTAAAACTGGAACTAAATAGGATGTAAAAGACTGTAAAGTCACCTAAAATAATTGGTGATTTTATATATATATATGGAAATGTCAGACTTCTATTTACTTTACTCCAACTTTTCTGTTGAATCTACATGAAGACTATTGGTATCATACAAACTTAGTTCCTTCTGAGAAAAGCATGAGATAGTGTGCACCATAATAGCAAATCCCCCTTGTAACAGCCACTTAACATTGTCAAATATTATTCTTTATGCCTTCCTTTTCTTTCTCCTTTTTCATATTTAAAACAAAACACAGTCCTCTCCCACTCAATCTGAAGTGACATGTCAATGAAAGTGTATTAACATTATAGGTTAACAATCACTCAGGCAGGGTCTAGTGGAAACACTGAGGATTGGATCCTGTTATAACAGGTATTTAACACAGAGAAAGAGTCAGATCAGGTAATATAATGTTTGAGCGCCAAGGACGTGGATCAGCTTGTGCAGTTGCTTGGGTATTATGGAGATGACAGCAGCATGAATAGAAAGCCCGAAGATGTCAATAGTTTGGTAGCTTTTACTGTTCATATGCTCCTTTCTCTGTAGGCTGGAAAGATGCAGAAGCTCATCTCTCACTGCTGTCCCACTCCTCAAATCTGTATGTTAGCAGAAGTGACAAACCTCACCCACACATTCCTTAATACGGTTCATACCATTGAGCATTTTTTTGCATATCCTCCAAGTTTACCACATCCCAAAAGGATATGTACCACTAGACTGTGATTTGTGAGATTGTTTTATTATTCTTAAATGCTTGAAAAGTTAAACAACAGTTTGGTAATTTCATTGTACGTACAAATGGGGAATGAACTATATTAGCAAATGAAAGTCAACCCAGTATATTACAAATGTTTTGTGCATTTGCAATTTGTTATCAGAGTGTAACTGGCTGCTTTTGACTTTGGTATCCACAGCAGTAGGCCAAAGTACCAGGTAGCACAATCGAGAGCTTTCATCAGGTAGGTTTCAGAATAGCTTTGTGACAATTTACAATGTTTATGATTCTGGCAACTGTCTGTAATGCAAACTCTGTGGTCATCAGAATAAAATAATGCTCTTATACTAATATGATAAATCAAAACTACTATACAGAATTTATTATAAATATTGTGATGCCCTTGGTTTAGCATTATCTTAATGTACTCCACTGCAATAAGGCTCTGTATATTTGCAGTAATATACTGCAATTTTATACAGTTACATAAAAGCTTTATTGAAATAATACTGCACACCATTTTACACATTTCTTAAAATAGCAGAGGCATAATGTAAGGCAAAAATCATAGGCTATTTAATAATGCATGAGATGTTAAAATTATTCCACTTTTGTATTTTAAATTGTCTTTTTTTTCTTCATCTTAGTGTCTCAGATGTTCTCTTCTGCACTGTGCTACTTCACCCTTCTTCACTGATCTTAATGCAAAGAAGGATCATTTTTCAACACTATTATGTTGTGTTTTTCCTACCAATCTGTAATGCATTATAAAAAGCAGTTAAAGAATAAAGGACTTCCTTTTGCCCCTGCTTCCCAATTTTCTTTGCTTCATTTGCAAACATTCAGAAAAAGCTGTTTATCTTTTTGAATGCCATTTCAGACCTTACAAAATCAAGGGAAAGATTAGGAATGGTGCTAATCTCATACATAATTTTATCATCCTTTGGACACCCTTAGATGTCAAAAGCTATGATCACAAAAATTAAGGACTTTATCTGCCAGTCTAGGAATCTGTTTTTCAGTCAGAATAAAGATATTGCTGAAGTCAGTGTTCACGCAGTTTATCAGGAATGAATACCTCTGCTGCTTCGACTCCTGAAGTAGGAAGGTGCTGTCTTAAGTGCACAACACATTTTTGTTACGAGGGGGCCTTAAAGCAGTGCAATCCTGTTGCTAAGCAATATCAAGCAAACAAGATTAAACCAATTCTCTTTATCCTGTTTTGTTCTGTCCCACACTTGTTCTTTTTCCGAAATATCCACAGGCATTTGTGACTAAGCCATACTTTTATATCCAGTATGATAATCTATTTTTTTTTAATATGAAAAAGGCACTTTTATGAAATCCTTTTGTAGAAGTACCAGCCACTGCAGAATATTTAAAATTATTAGACTGTTATTAAACCATAACAATACGCTTTAAAAAAGCTGTCAGGTTCAGATACCTTAAAAAATAGAGGAAACACTATTGTGTCAGAAGCAGATTTTATTTTTCAAATATCAGAGAATCAGAGAACGGTCGAGGTTGGAAGAGATCTCCAGAGGTCAGCTGGTCCAACCTCTCTGCTTAGTGTCACCTACAGCCAGCTGCCCAGGACTGTGTCCAGACAGTTTTTGAGTATCTCCAGGAATGGAGATTCCACAAGCTCCCTGGGTAACGTGTACATTTAGCTGATAATGTGGTACAAAGCAAATTATATCTTCAGAATATATTTTATTGTTCATTGCACTCCTTAACAAAATAACTATAAGGAAAAATAAAGAAATGCAGACACTGGCAAGCTGACAATCACTTTAATTTCAAGAGGTGTAACTATTAATAATTACAGTAGTCAGTTGAATAGAAGTTGCTTATGGTAGGTGAAATAACATTAGAACAGTCCAAATGAACAGTAAAGGATATTCCCTGCATTTTGAGCATTTTCAATGCTGGAAATGTTTACTTGTCAGCTGGCTAACTGGCATTCATAACAAAAATTTTCAGACTTGTTGTGCCTTGCAAACAAATGCCAAGTAAGACATATTTTTCAGAAACCATAATACCACCCAGTAATTGAACTGCATGCTTGTAATTTCAGAATGTTCCATTATTCTATCATTTTATGTTTATAAAACAGTTCAAATTACAATATTTCATATTCTATTAGAAGATTTAAAGAATATTCATAAATGTATACCTAACACTTGAAAGAGTGCACGGATCACAGATGACTCTAATGACTGCAAAGAATTAAAAGAAATTCTTTAGATAAGACAAATGCTGCTGAATAAAGATGCAGGATCAAAAGAACTGGACATTGCCCAGGAGAATATACAGCACATAGATTTACACAGGGAGAAAGTCTTTAAGGTCAGGAAAATATAGTCTATTTATTCTCCCTTTTTAATTATAAATATAAATCTAAACACTTTTAATGGTGTGTTCCCTTTTACAAGCATTTCCAGTTTAGCTCAGCTATAGGCTATAAAAGGCACTAGATGGCAGCAAAAAGTAAGCAAACAAATCCATAACGTTAAGGTGCACAGTGAGATGTGGTACAAACAGACTGCGTGATTTCAGCAGGGAATGAAGGTGAAAGGAAAGAAATTCCTTCTTTCTTTTGTTTAGGTGCTTTCCATTAAGTAGTGCAGTGCCTCAGCCAGTTGTCCATTGTGCTATTTATGGATGTATGGCATAGCTGAGATATTCACAATGGCCTTCAAAGGAGAATGAAATGCAGAGTCACTTCATGGTTCAGTGCAAAGAAAGCAAGTAACAAATGCTATGATCACCCAATGGTGATCACAGGTGCACAAAAGACTGTGCCATCTCAACACTTTAGGTCAAAACAATATTCCGTACTTATACATAGGAAAATGCTGAGAACATATGCCAAAAAAGGGCTCTATTTTTCAAATTAGTTGTGCTGCTGCCTCCTCTTCAATATATTTGTGTTTCTATATTTAGGATTTGAAAATGCAGTCATGCAGAAGATTCTCAGATTATTTATGGATTGACCAGTATAATCTGATTAAAAGTGGATGTTTTCCCTTAAAAAAACCCCACCAAAACCCCCAAAACTACAAAAAATTGTACTACTTAAATCTTATCTAAAATGGTTGCCAGAATATTAGGTACAATACAGAGGGAGAACTGTAATGACATCATACTCTGAAAAACATTTGGAAACTGTTGTATAGTACTTTTAAAGCTAATTACATACATCTAACTCTTTGCTTGTCCATGCAAGAGACACAAAAAGTTACGAGTAACTAAGAAAAGATTAATATAATTCTTGCTATCTCATGAGAAGGAATCTCTAACAAATGTTGCTCTATTAAAGAAAGCAGGGAACCTGCAAATAGAGCAAAGGATAAGAGGGAAGCAATACAAATGCAAACATGTAAAGCAAAGAACTGGCTATTTATAAAGCTTTTTGTATTTTTCTCTCTTCACATCTTCCCTTCTATGATGGTACTACAGACAATGAACCATTTTCAGTAGCTCATAGTTTATATCCCAACATGATCTCTGATATACTCTTCTCCCACAGGGATTGCTTTCTTTAGGAGTAGAGGAATAGGGAGAAGGAAAATAAAACAGAAGGCTCTGTATAAAGATATGAGAGTGATTTATTGAATTTAACTTGTTAAAGTATATACTGTAGCAGGCATTAAATAATCTATTGAATAATTCAGGATCAGACATGATAGAGCTTTGTTGCAAATTTGTATTATTTGACGAATTCATCATGTGTAAAAACACAGCTATGTCAAAATGTTCTCTCTTGATCATCATATAAAATCTCAAACAATCTATAGAATGTAAATTAAAACTACAGAGATTGATGATGATTGTGTCAAAAAGTAACAACACTTTAAGAAAGAAATTTCAATCCAAGTGTATGTGTAAATTGATAACTGATCTTAAACATAATCTTTAATTTTAAGAACACCAATTTAAAACTCCCATTGGGCTAATGAAGGTAGTCTTTCATATCCAAAGAGGAATTTAACCTGTATTTATTTTATTGCAGTCAAAAGCATTTTTTTGTCAAAATATTCCCACCTATAATACTGTGGTTATCCATTTTTGTTCTCAGAAAGGCTGATAAAACTTTCCTGTGATATGATAAATGTCCTTATCTGAACAAAATCCGATGGTTTTTGTGTCGTGGGTTGAAGTGGCTGGGTTTTTGCGGGGGAGGGCTACATATGGTGGCTTCAGTTAGAAGCTGCTAAAAGTCCCCCCACCCAGTGAAGCCAATGACAGCTGACTATGGGAGGGACTTCCTGCTCCTGGCCAAGGGAACCTCTGTGATAACATATTTAAGAACAAGCTGTTGCGCAGAAGAATTTCTGCAGCCAGGGTAGAGCTGACCGAAGCTCCCGGGTGGCCCCACTGCCTCCCTGCCGCAGGGTGGAGTGGGAAGGCAGCGACAACCCGGCCTGGGCCTCTGGGCACCTAGCCTGGAGCAGGCACTGGCGGCCCCTGTGAAGGGGTGGCCAGAACCAGGGCTGGGATCGGGGCCGGGGTGTGTGACCCCACGGAGAGTGGCCCTGCAGCCCCTGGGCCCGCCCCGTGAGCAACCCATGCTGGAGCCTGTCCTGTCCGAGGAGCTGAACAGCACTGACAGCGCCAAAGACCCCAAGGTGAACTGCAAGGGGTGAGGGGAAGTGCCCTGTGGGCTAGGCCAGGGTGGTAGAGTGGCCCCTGCTGGTGGGCACTGCCCTCCCTTCCACCCCCACTCCCCAACCGAGTGGAGCCGGGCAGTGCAGCCAAGCCCATGTTGGAGCAGATGGATGCATGGAAGAAGGTCATTACCCCCCGTGGAAGCCCCAGGATGGAGCGGAGTCCTTCAAGACACTTGCGGCCTATGGAGAGGAAAATCCATGCCGGAGTAGGATACTCCCAGGTAGCACTCATGACCCTGTGAGGGATCTACATCGGTACAGTTCACCCTATGAAGGACTGCATCCTGTGAAGGATGGAGAAGTGACTCTCGGGACAGTAGACATGGAAGAACTACTGCCTGAGGGGTGGACCCATGTTGGAGAGGTCCGTCAAGGACTGTTACTTGTGAGAGGGACCCCAGGGAGCAGGGGAAGGACTCAGAGTTATGTCACTCCCTGTAACCCATGGTGAGGACCATGGTGAAACAGGCTGTCCCCCCTGTAGCCCATGGAAGAGTGACCTACGGGACAGCAGATTTGGAAGACCTGTTGCCCGAAGGGGTGGACTTGTCTCCCTGCCCCACTGCAGGAGGAAGAACATGGAAGGAAGTAGGGTTGTGTGGGAAATGTGTTTAAGACTGTTTTATTTCTCACTCTTTAGATCTTATCGTGTTAGTAATAAATTTTGGTATTAATACCCCGTTGAGTTTGTTTTGCCTGTGTGACCTCTCCCAGCTCAGAGTGACTTTAGTAGGTGCGTAGAATCTGGCCAAGGTCAACTCACAACATTCCTGTTTCCATCCATGTGGATATAGACCCATATTTTCTGTTCCTACTCTGAAGTTTGAATACCTCATGCCATGTACAGAGTTTACCCTTCTCTATTTCCCTTTCCCTCTATTTTCCCAGCAAGAGTTTCTTGATAATGTAATTTTTACTGAATTCACCTAGTTGAAAGGATATTTCTACTGAAATAAGCACACACACAAACACACATTAATGTTATTGCTGAATGACTTTTAATTAAGGTTAATTTTCATTAATTTTGTGCAGTACAAACTAGCATTATTTATTTTTTCATTCTGGAAATCTAGTTTTTCAGCGAAGGCTGAAACATGAAATTTTTTACAGGAAGATCTATGTGAAGTTCTCCTATTTCAAAATGGTTGTTATGTCTATTTGGATGAAGATTACCTTTTCTGCCAAAGACTGCCATGAATTCAGAATCACTAAACACAGTAGATGATGGTAAAGAAATTATTTGTGGACTTTTGAAAAAAAAATATTTTCTACAGCTGCTGCTAAAATGAAGAGAATCACATCCAGTCAGAAAAAGAAAAAACAAAACACCAACCTTTACTATCACCTCTAAAGGGAAATAACTCTTCAAATATAGTCAAGAGAGAAAAGATTTCAGCAAGTTTTATCTATTTAAGAGTTTTTACCATAGCTGGAAAAAGTGTTCTGATACAAAACATGTCACTTCTTGAAGGATCCATTTTAAAATTACTTTAATTAGTTAATATATTTTAACAAAAAAAAGAAAGAAATCTACTTTTAAAAAATCGAGGTAGGGATATAACTTTGGTCGTACATTGTATTCTGACAGTATTCTGTATAATAAATAGATTAAAAGCCTTACTAATGTGTGAATGGTTTAAGCTGTGGAACACCAAACCACAGTTTCTGAAGTTAATAAATCAAACTGAAAAACATACTTAAAGGGTCCATTTCTGTACCTCTGAAGGACAAGTTTCTTTAGGAAGGGAAACAATAGTAGCTTAACAAGAACTGAACATTTTATTAGGAAACGATAATTTTTTTGAGTGTGCAAGCAGAACTTCAGAAATCCATCTTGTATTCCGGTTACTCCTGTGTAAATATGCCATATGAATTTTTGGATTTAGCAAATTTCTAAAAGTTTAGTGACTGAAGGAAAGTAAGACTCATGTCTAAGGTCTCATCTGAAAGAGAATTGTTGTGTTCCTTAACATCAGACTAAGATATTTAACCAGAAGTGATTTGAGGGTATGAGTCACAGAATCATGGAATCACAGAATATGCTGAGCTGGAAGGGACTCACAAGGATCACTGAGTCCACCCCTTAGCCCTACACAGGACCATCCCCAAGAGCCACAACATGTACCTGAGAGTATAATCCAAACACTTGAATTCTGTCAGGTTTGGTGCTGTGACCACTTCCCCGAGGAGCCTGTTCCAGTGTCAAACCACCCTCTGGGTGAAGAACCTTTCCCTAATATCCAACCTAAACCTCTTCTGACACAACTTCAGGCCATTTCCTCAGGTTCTGTCACTGGTCACCACAAAGAGATCAGTGCCTGCCCCTCTGCTTTTCCTCACAGGGAAGTTGTACACTGCAATGAGGTCTCCCCTCAGTCTCCTCCAGGATGAACAGACCAAGTGACCTCAGCCACTCCTCATATGGCTTCCCCCTCAAGGCCCTTCACCATCTTCATTGCCCTCCTTTGGACACTCTCTAACAGCTTAATATCTTTCTTATATTGCAGTGCCCAAAACTGCACACAATATTCAAGGCGAGGCCACACCAGTGCAGAGCACAGCGGGACAATGCCCTCCCTCGAGTGGCTGGTGATGCTGTTCCTTGCTGAATCGATAACAATGATTCTTTGCCACATGGGTCTTCTGCAGAGGTTTCATGTTTGAGGACTGAACCAGCATCACATAGCTTAAGAATTTTAACAGTTTCACTGCAAAATACAATATGCCTGCAGAATACCCACATCTCTCATACTATCCTACAACTTTTCTTTCTGAAAAGCAATTATTTATCTGTTCCTCTGCTTCCCCTTTCGGGACATGTGGAGCTTGTGGAGATCCTTTACTGATATAGTACCACAAATCACAAGGTCTGCTCAGGCAAGCACATTTATATATGCCGCTTAAAAATGTTATGTCAAATTTTGCCCATATTTCAGAGGCTTCCTTGGAAGGGAAGTATATAAACCTGAATTGAAGAAAATTTATCTTTCTAATATAAAAAATAAATTGAAAGAATGTTGTTAGGAATGATTTTATAATCATCCTTGAGGCAGAAACCATTTAGAGCAAAACTAGTAGCATGTAGGTTTCATACAAACTCAAGAAAACCTTAAAAACATTTATGATTGTTATAGCAGAAGTCCAATTTACATTGAGCTAAAGCATGACTTGGAATTACCAAGTGAGTGCATAACTTGAGCAGGTCAGAACAGGATCAGTGTCATACTTTTGGGTATGTCAGATGTAATGTGTACTAATGTATTATTTAAAGGATTTTAATGAAAACTGAATCAGATGAAGTGAACTGTTTCTAATCTGATTTTCACTGTATCAGGCTAAGCTGTACTCTGTGATAATAAAGTCCAAGAAATCTAAAGAAAAATAAATAAGCTATGATCAGTGGAATGTAAAAACTTCAGTCTCCAGGGCCAAGATTCAAGCACTAACTTTCCATTATTAGTTGAATCCCATCTTGTCAAAAGACTTATACTTTCAAGACAAATTAGCCATTGATAAAAAAATGCCACTTTTCTCCACCAAGAACTGTCATGAATTACAACCCTTAGTTAGAATTTCTCAGGTGATATACACATTATTAGTTTCTTCTCACCATCGAATACTCCCTCAAAACTGGCACTTCTCATCTGTAATTAACAAGCAGAATGCAAGGTAAAGTGCCACAAGTCTCAGTGGTGCAAGTAATGATGTGAAATTTTTTCCACAGGCTCCAAGTCCTTCGAGAGGAATAAAAAAGCTCTACTACATAACCCTCTCCAGACACTCTCAGACCTTAATCCTGTTTCTCCCTTACAACACAGTCCTCTAGGGCTCTGGAAGATCATGAATTTCTAACATCGATTTATTTTTGTAGTAGCCAGTTGATTCAGAAAACTGCATCAATCAAAATCTTTTTTTTTTTCTTATGGTCTATTAGTGGTTCCACAGACATTTCAAACAAGCTGCTATGAAGAAAAAATAGCTTCAAGAATGCAATTACAGCATGCAGGGACTAGTAAACATCTACATAATAAAAAAATCTGTGTTTGCAAGCTTGGGTTAATATTTGGTCAATTTCAGCCAAAATAGAGATTTTGACTTTACTTGACCTAGTGACTTCACAGTATGAGCAACTCAGAAAGATTTTGCTTGAACTGATTGCTGACCTTGACCTTTCTTGCTAATGTACTAAAGACGAGGTAAGAGTGAATACCATTGGTACTTCCCACTCTTAATGCCTTGTCTAGTCTTAGGAACTGTATTCAGACTGTTTCTAAATTATGAAGGAAACAAAATCTTCTCTCAGTTTCTCAAGGGCTTCAGTCTATATTTTACACTAATTAATCATAACTTGTCTCCAAACTTTGCTTTTTATCTATTATGTTGGCTTGTCATATTTCAGCATCTTCTCCCATCAGCCTCAGAGAGGCTGATTGAGACCTTCATGTTTTAGCACTATGCTCTTTTAAATGCTGCAGCTTGTAATACACTTTTCCAATTATTTTTATGCAAATGTATATGACAACAACCACATCTATCTTACTGCTCACTAATTAGATTCTAAGTTTTTAAAGGCATTTTCAACCTTTTTAACTTTACACCATTCTTGAAAAAATATTTCTCTAACATTGCTCTTCTTCGAGCATTGCAGCCTGGTCTTTCTAATAGTTTCCAGGTAATTCCTCCTTGACACATTTCTGCTATATGATATGTCTTTCCCTCCGGGCTTCTTTAAGGAAAAAATATTCTCCACAAGAAGCTCAGGAAGACACTTACTGCATAGCTACAACTGCCAAAAAATTACTATTCTTATCATATTGTTACTTCTACAGAAAGTGTATGGCACTTTTTTCTATAAACTCAGACATGCCAGTTAAAACTTGAATGTCCAACTTCATTTTTATTTTATTATTTCTTTTTTATTTTATTCTCCTTGGGTCCCAAGCTAAAGTTTGACCTTGTTCTACATATTTATAGATGCATATCAAAGGCAGTGTCATGAATCCCTGATGACTATGTTAAAAAAAATAATCTTATTAACATTTCACAACAATGGCACCAATTATTTAACCTTATCTCTATTGTATCTATAGCTTCAAGAATACTTAGTGAGATTTAAGAATAGTATTTGGCATATAAAAGTCAAGGAGGTGACCAAGGCAGCCAGCACAGCTTTACTAAGGGCAAATAATGCCTGACCACTTGGGTGGCTTTATGTGACAGAGTGACGGCAATGGTCGACAAGGTAGAACTGACAGATAGTATTTATCTAGACTTCTGTAAGGCCTTTGATACAGTCTTTATCTCTAAATTGGAGACAAATGGAGATGATGGACTATTCAGTGGATAAGGAACTGGCTGGACAGGTGCAGTCAGAGAGTTGTGGTCAATTGCTCTACATCTTGGTGGAGAGCAGTGAAGAGTTGTGTCCTTGAAGGCTCTGTCTTGAGACCAATGCCCTTCCAACCTTAGCCATTGGATGATCCTGTGATTCCTAAACTAAAAATTTCCATTTGCATGTAGAACTTCAAGTTAAGAGTCCAGCTTCAGAAAACTAATTTCTGAAATATGCCAACATATTTGTGTGCCTTGGAGAGGCACTACATGTGTACTTCGACCAGATCTATCTGAAAACAAGTCAGACATTCTGTGTGACAATTAGCTTGGGTTTTGATAGAGAAAGGAACAAACCACTGAAGAAATGTCAGTATGTACTAGCGAAAATAAACAAAACAATAATTACCCAAAGTTTTATTGATTTCATAAACTTAATCTATTCCATGAAGATACAAATATTAAATAACAGTCAGCAATGCAGCAATAAATTCTTCCAACTCATGAGAAGTTATATGGAAATGTCAAGTTATTTCACCATTATCAGTTGTGAAAACTTAGGTGCAAAATGAAAAATCCATGAAGGTAAAATTAGGTTTTATTCAACAAAACCGTAAGGTTTAGCAATGAAGACAGAACAATAACTCTGCGATATGTTAAGAAATGTAATTGAGAGTACTTTGTCGGGCCGCAAATTTACCCAACTTTCAGCACTATTAACTCAGCATGACCACTTAGCACTTTTAAGGAGAAGAACAGACATTTGTCAGAACGTTTTAAAGTATACAAAGATGACGAAAGAAAGGACTTCAGAAAAAATTAAGAAAAATTATTTATAGTCAGTAACTATCAAACACAACACTATTAGTGTGGTTCTGACACTCATTCTTCAGCACAAAATGAGAAACTTTCTTCAGAATATACTTTGAAATGGGCAAGAAAGAAGAAATTGTGGCTGGAGAGGGGAGCCATACGGAGGTAGGGTAGCACTTTTCTGGGACAAACGTCCTTGTTTTGGCTACTGGAGATACACACAGCACAGTATAGCACAAGTATAGGAATGAGCTCAAATAGTGGACAAGACGAATAGAGGGGGGATGATACCACCAAAGACCCCTGAAGCCCTCTGACCCATTTCCAGAAAGGTCTGGGGACTGTGCATGGTAACTCAATTGCATGGAAAGCAAGAAACTCTTAGATGCAGTGTGGGTAAAATTTATCTAGAAAAAGGTACCCCACAAAGCTCAGGTGGCACCCCCCAGGACCCTGGATACCCTGGTGAACAAACTGATGCTGGAACCGGGACTGGTGATCTCCTTTACTCTCTTTCTCTCTATCTTCCTTCTTTTCTTTTATTCTTTTATTTCTCTTACTACTAGAAGATAAGGGACTAACTTATACCAATTTCCAAACCAAATGTATAATTTACTAATAAAACTTTGCAAGTTTATTTTTTTGCACCCTTTGATATTTGTCGTTCCTTTTCAACAGTGTGAGCATCTATGAATCTTGAGTGCTCCCTTCCTCTTAGGAGTGGAATGCTGCAGATATGTAGATTAGAAGAGTACTTAATTTCAAATCAGCTATTATCCATATTTCACACTATATGAAAAAATACCTGACCACACACACTTGATAGCTTTCTTCACATTCTACATGAAAGATAATTAAAAATGATTATCAGAAAGGAGGAAAAACAACAAGGCAGATACATTCTTTCTCAGCAGACACAAACCCTCAGCTTTCAAACGCAATGCTGAATTGCAATGCAAATGCAATTACTGAAGAAAGTCTGAAAGAGGAATTAAGTGTAATGTGTTGATATAAGGTTAAACTGTGGCCTATACCAACTGCCTTTCCTGCTCCATCTCAGGAAAGACAGAGGTACATTAATGAGTTCCATTGACTGTAAATATTACCAGTCAATACTTTTTTTGCTGCTATAGTGGCAGAATGCACAAATTATGTTGGAACAGTTAAAAGGACTGGAGGTATTTTAAGGGATATGCTACAGCTAAAGCAATAATAATAATAATAATAATAATAATAATAATAACAATAATAACAATAATAATAAACTAACAAAAACCTCCACCAAATCTAGCAAAAAAGCCCCTAACAACAAGGGAAGGTAAATTGCTGTCCTATTTTTCTAGTCTCTGGCTTTCATATACTTTGTTATCAGTCAAATTGGCTGAGAGTCTCATCCCCTCTGTGTCAGTACCATCCCTGTTGGAGGCAACACCACCGCACGACAATCAGTACTACAGAATGTGTAAGCATTATTCAGTTGTTTCTCTTCACAGCTCAGTACCTTGACACAAATCCACCTGGCTCACATTAAAACACCAAATTGGGTGATGAGATGCAGGCATACATTCCTTCATCCAACAGTGAAGTGGAGCAGACAACTTGTACAGGCACTGCCAGCATTATCTGTCAGAGCTCTGAATGAGTTCATCTAGAACTGGAAATTTATACTGGACAAGGGTAAGTTTATGTGAAACTTTTCTTTTTTAACTCTATGTATGTATCTGATTCGGAAAACAAAAGTGACAGATACCTGAAATAGCTAAATAATATTCATGCAAGTGTATTTGCCTAGAAGTTGGCTTTCAAATATTAAATTATCATTTTCTACAGGCCTTCTGCTGTTATATATACATTATTTGATATGTCAGAGTATGTTCCTCTGGTCCTTCTTGTTGTAACTTATTGGATTGTTAAGCTATATGTGATGATACAGAATTCCTTTTTGAAAATCTCCTTTGAAATTATTTTTAAACAATGGACTCTAATGATTAGATTTGTGTATAAAAATCAACCCTGTACATACTCATTTATATGCACTATAAAAAATTTTGCATATCCTCTATTGATTTTAAAGTGTAACTATTTTTTTAATTGTTTTTCAATAATTCTCCAATCACCAAGATATAACTTCAAAACTGAATCAAATTATCAAGACGCCTTGTTTCCAGTGTTTTGTATGGTGCATATGACCTGCTAAACCACTGATTCACGACATCATTGGAAGCAGTGGCAATTCTCACTAACTTCAGTGATCTGAAAGTTACACATCTAGACCAAGCCCATTATCCACACATGGTGGACAGTTAAATAGGCAGAAAAGTACTTGCAGAGAAGGATTTAGAATCATAGAATAGCCTAGGTTGGAGGGAACCTTAAAGTTCATTGAGTTCCAGCCCCCCACCATGGCCAGGGACACCTTTCACTGGTTCAGGTTTCTCAGACATCCATCCATCCTGTCCTTGAACACTTCCAGTGATGGGACATCCACAACTTCTCTGGGCAACCTGTTCCAGTGCCTCACCACTCTCACAGTAAAGATCTTTTTACCAATATCTAATCTAAACTGACTCTCCTTCAGATTAAGGCCATTTCTCCTTTTCCTATCACTACATACTCCTGTAATAAGTCTGTCTCCATCTTTCTTGTAGGTTCCCTCTAAATTTATCAAGTACTAAACCATATGGGTAGCAAAGGTGATATGTTCTGCCAAAAGTGCCACCAAGCCTGCACTGACTAGGGAGGGAGCATATACACAGCTTAGATCAGACAACTCACTTGCTGGGGGTCTATATTAGTATGGTAAATCCCATCCTATTGTCTCACCTGAAGGTTTAAGAAAACAACCATTATCTGAAATTCAAAATTTGACATCCTGGATAGGCTAGTAATGCTAGCTAGTCTTGTACTGATTTTGATTTTTTTTTTATTTTATTTATTCTTTATAATTTTTAAAGTAAGAGATTTTAAAACTTATTGCAAAAGTTTAAAGTACAAATTCTAGTGATTAAGTAGACCACCTAAGAAAGTGTGCATGTGTTGATTTACTAAATCAGCTGCTACTTAATTCTGGTAAATATAGCAAATTAAATGAAGGTACAGCTACAGACCAAAAACTTGACATTTTAATAGCTTCAAATATTTTTTATAATATGACATTCAATATTGGTCAAATTTATGTTTTGATAAATTATGACATATAAAATACATTATAGGAGCTGTTTCATGTCTCTGTCAGAATTATAAAGTCAAAGGAAAACACTTGAAATTTCTCACATCTGTCCCATTTTGGTTGACATCAATAAATTCCCAATAAGAAAGGATTCTTTATATTTTAGCAATGTTCTATTCCAGACCATTAAAAATAAAAGTTTTATTGACCATCCCTGAATGTTTTAGAAGAGTATATCCTAGATCCAAATGGAATGCAAGAGAATTCTTACAGGGAGCTTCCTTTCCTTGACCTTACAAGAAACCAAACCATATATTCTGCATTGGTACTGATTGTTTCCATAGTCTGAGTCAACTTATCGTTGACATGAGCAGGTGCCACTCCACTGAAGTGAATGCTGTTCTATCAACAGTGAATGCGGCTCTAGGTGTCATAATAGCCAAAATACTTCATTTAAATCCAATGGCAGAGAACAACTATGAAATGCAATGAAAACTTTCCAGCTTCAAGACAAGGAAGTTAAGGTGTGATGTAGTCACAAGGATTGCGTGGTTCCAGCACAGGTTTGGGAAAGTGGAAAATACATATCTTACCAAGAACAAAACCTGAGCAATTTAGTTGGGAAAATGACTGCATTTAGGCTAGGAGAGTGGATATTGGCAGTGGGGAAAATAATAGTCCCTTGATATTTTAGTATTAAAATGTGAAGTATTAAACATTAAAGAGGAAAAAACCAAACAGCATAAGCAAAGCATAAAACACGATGTAATTTAAGTAATTAAAAATATGGTAGAAATTCCATTTAACTAATTTGATATCCTTTATGATAAGGTCACCTGCCCAGTGTATGAAGGGAAGGTGGTGGATGTAGTTTAACTGGATTTCAGTAAGGCTTTCGATACTGTCCCTGACAGCATCCTGGTTGGTGACCAGTCACCAACAGTGTTTCTCAGAATTCAATTATAGGGTCAATCCTGCTAGATGTATTTTTTAATAATTTGGATGTAGCAGTTGAATAATGATACCAAACTGGAAGGTGCTGTTGACTTTTTTTGAGGGACAAGAGGCCTTGTAGAAAGATCTAGGTAGATCAGAGCATTTGGCTGTGATTAATGCCAGATTGAAATGCACTAGTTGAAATACCAGGTTCTGCACTTGGGACACAGTTATGCTGGGCACAAGTATAGAGTGGGAGAAAGAGATCTGTGGGTGCTGGTCAGCAGCAGGCTCAGCATGACTCAGCAGTGTGTGCTTGGGTAGCCAGGAGGGCAAACCTGATGTGCATCAAACATGAGATAACCAACCAGTCAGGAGAGGTGACTATCCTGCTATATTCAGTATTGATGGAGCCTCAATTGAAGAACTGTGTGCAGTTCTTGGACCCATTTTTTAGGAAGGATGTGAAGGTCCTTGAACATGTTCAGAGGAGGGCAACAAAGCTGATGAAAAGGCTGGAAGGAATGTCCTGTGAGAAGAGGCTGAGGACTTTGGGCTTGTCTAGTTTGGAGGAAAGGAGATAACACAGAATGATAACATAGGGACATGAATGTGTAACAGTGTGTGTGATGAGATACCTCAAACCATCTCAGTAGTTGTCCAAAACTCATAATATTAGGGAGAAATTCTACAACACCATCAACCAGACAAAGCAGTAACTAGGGAATTACAAAGAGACTTTTGAAACAGAGTAGTCAGCTTGAAATGCAGTGCAGAAGCACAGAAATTTGTAAAAGGTGCTATGACAGCTGGGGTCAGGAGCAGTGACCATGGCTGGGCACCGTGACACATGGCTAGGTGGTATCAGCAACCCTGCCTAGCTGAGGTCCAGCAATTCCCTATGGGACACAAGAGAAGCCTGCACCCAGGCAAGGACCAACAGTGCGTGGGTGGCAAAGGAGAACCCGTACTCAGGATGGACTTGGGGCTATGTGGGGTGTTTGCCTAGGCTGATGTCTCAGTAGGCTGCCAGCAGCAGGGGTGGACACTTAGCGTTCACATCACCACAGAAAGGTCTGCATGTGGGGGACCCACAGAATGTTTGCAAAATCCACACTACCTGTGAGGGGCTGGATGTGCACACTCTGAGTGTGTGTGTGTGTGTGTGTGTGTATAGATAAGTTACAGAAAATTGCTTCAAAATTTGTAGATGTTTATTAACATTCTGCAGTGTCTGATATTGTGATTTATCTGTGGCATAGCTGATATGTATCCTGAATGCTTAGTTTACCTCACTGTCGCGTCATTAATAAATCAATAATTGCACATCATTTAGAAAACAATAAATACTTTGACCTCGATTTAAACCATATCAACTAAGCAGCTTTCCCTTGTAACAAGTATCTGTAAAAAATTCAAGATAGGAAAAGAACTGCCAGCTAGGGTTGCATTTAGTTTCTTATACTACATAATTCTGAACATGCACAAACTGTTATGCTTATGCATCTAGGAAAATCTGTAAGTCAAAATGAAAGTAGCACATAATTTTACACATCACTTGGAGTAAGGAAGTGCTTGAAAGAAAGCAATCTGAATTACTGTCTGAGGTAAGCTGAAGTTTGTCTAAATTGAGAAAATGGGTGGAGACAGAAAAAAGTTGCAAATGTGGACATCCAAACAATTATTCATATTGCACTGTGGCAAATTTTTTTCCAGTTGTATCAAACACAGATGAAAGCACTTAATGGAAGAAAATCTTTGAAGCATTCAGGTGTCTAAAACCAGATTCAAAGGTTCACAGTAATGTTCTCTGTAGAATAAAGGAGAGCCCTGAATTAGACTCCCACTGTTCAGACAGAACTAGCTGGTTATTACTTAAGACTTTTGTTCTCTGAAAACAATCAAGCCACATTCCTTTTTTTTTTTCTTGAAAAAGAATTGTAGTCAAACCAGAAAGCATCAGGTAAACATAATACTGTTTACCAGTAGCTATGGTGACTGCTTGTAGGAAAAGGTAAAACGTTTACAGAGGAAAGAAAAAGCCCTCACCATCTCTTCTGTAGAATAAAACGAAGCCAAACAAACTCAGTTAATTCGCTAATATATGTTTCTTTACGTAAGCAAGCAGAGTGGAAAGGGAACTAACTTCCTACAGTTCAACGCATTAATTGGAAAATTGTTCTAGGAAGAGTGTTGTAACAGTTCAGGAATGTTATGTGATTTCATTATATCATCTTTCTGTGCTAAAGATCACTGTAATAGCTGAAAGCTTTATAATAATTAACTCCTTCCAGAAAGATGGAAGATAGTGAGGAGGGAAAATGTTAATAATTCATGCAATAGTCAGGATTATTGACACACTATCATTATAAATAATTGAATCAAGTCTCCTCTCTGTAACATATCCTTGAGATGCTGGATTCTTGTACATATTGATGTGGTTCTGGGACATAATATTGATTTAATCATCATTGCTACATTATTAAGTCAGATTGGGAAAGCAGGCTGGATTTATGCTCCTCTGCATGTTCATTCTGAAATAGGGAGATCTGAGAGTGTTTATTTTCAACCTCTCTCTTTATTTTAACAGCATTTATTCAGAAGCCATTTTTAAGCTGGAGTATAAAAATGCTGGACTGCTTAGTCATGAGCTAGTATGTATTCAGGTAACAGTGGGCTCTAAGGAACACATCAAAGCATTGTATTTTGGCAACATTAAATACATATTAATGCCTAAAATATATAAAGACAAAAGTGATAGAATGACTTTATATTAGTTTACAGCTCACAGTTTATCCCTGCCGTTATTCATCAGCCTGCGTGGATCCCTTAGTCACTCTCTGGTAAGGGTTGCAATGTCATCTCATGATGAAAGGATTTTTTTTCAAAGGATGAATTCTCAGAATTCTCAGCAACGTATACATTTATCTATGGCTGCTATTGCTTGAGGTAAACAGGTTTTGCCCTTTTTTTTGTTCCAGAAGTGGGAGGCAAGTGGATTTCTCTTTTCCCCAGTTTTACTTTATGTTGAAATCCACTGGTGTGACATACATACTGCTAGCAGCAAGACACTGACACCATGGCAATTTCTGTCCTACAGAGCCATTCACCTAGCAGTCTGAAATTACTCAAATAGTGCTTTATTGCTCAGTTTTCTGTCTCTTTTTGTACTGCCTTGTCTTTCCCCTTCTATCTGGCTACATTTCTCTGAAAAGAATAATTAAAGCAAAGCTGGACAGATTTCTAATCAACAGGACTGCAGTGGATTTTTTTGTTATACCCTTCTACCCCCAGTCTTCTATCCATAGAAACCACTTAAAAAGTTCAAGACATTTTTATGCATGTTTCTGCCTGCAGGTCCTTCATTGATTTCTAAGGATGATCAAGCCAAGTATGACAATGAAACAAGCACCTTAAGAACTTTTATTAGGTTCCAAAATAAGACACTGTTTCTCAAATTTCCCTCCTGTTGTTTTTTGTTCAGTTCTATAATGCAGATCAATACAATCCAAAGTTATTCAGGGTGAACAAAAGTTGTTGAATGTATCCAGCTGTGGGCTTGATTAGATTTTCAATTCACTATTATAAATCAGAGTAACTTCACATAAGGTAAGGAAATATCAGCACTCTAAAATGGTGTCATCTGAGATGTAAAACCAGAAACAAGCTCCATTCCCCTTCTTTTTCCACTGGCAGTGTTAAATCTGAATCCTGCATCAGAGAATGAAACTCCTTTACACCTAAACACTGAATTGTACAATTACTAATTATTAATGATTATAGTATTCAGGCAGAGAGGAATATGCCCCTAACATCTGCTGTCAAGAAAGATAATTGGAGATGCTGCCTGAAAAAATGTGTAATTCAGCCTCTGTGACTCAGACTTCAGTGTATAATTCCAGTCTGAAGAAAGGTATGTTTTTTTAAGAAATGTTGGTTACAGGTATAAGTTAGCTCAAACAAAAGGCAGTTCTGATGGATGGTTGAAAAATGTTGATTTTATTTTTTTAATATAATGATGTGTTCCTGTGGTTTTTTCCTTATGCTCATTTTGCTTTTGAAAATGGAAAAGCCCCCAAAACTTCCCAAGCTTAATTTCTGTATTATAAATGTAAGAAAAAAAAGTCTGTTTTCTGTACTGTGAATGAAAATAAGGTAGCAATGTGATGCAAGCTCTTGCCTACATGTTTACACATTTCACTGCGTAAGGATACTTTCATGAACACAGCATTTCTCCTAAAATATATAATTTGCTAGATCTCACTGGAACTACTTACATAAGAAATCCTTTTGGTAGTGAAGCAACTTTATAGGCCCACATAGAACACTCTTCATTGTAGCATAGACAGTGAAATGAAATCAGGAGAGCATAGGAAAAAAACATCTGATGCCACAGTAGTAGTGAAAAAAGAAGATACACTTGAATGGAAACAAACAACAACAATTTTCCATCCTTCTCATGCACACAGAGTATGTCATGCCAATATTTACTAGGTTAAGCAGCACAGAAGCAAGCAACTCTATATTTTCCTTATTGAAAAAGATACTGCAATAAAGCACAGAACAAAAAAGGTGGGAGCAGTCACACAAAATGGCACACCACTGCTGGGCATTATTATTCCTGCTCTCCTGAGGTCTTAATTTACAGTGTGCTTTTTTTGTTTTTCTTTTTAACAACTGGAGAGATAAAAATGCAGTAGAGAGGAGGGACTGAAGATACGGGTAACAACATTCTAAGCATCTTAAAATAGTTGCAATACATAAAACCACAATGACTCAATACACACCAACAGAATACAATCTTCCTCCTTCTCTTTTTTTTCTTCTTTTTTTTTTTCTTCTTTCTGGTAAATCTCAGAGCGTTTCAAATGTTAGCTGACATAAGGATTGTCAGAAGCTGAGTTTTTTTCTCCTCTCTATGAAATTTATTTCTGCCAAGCTACTGCCAATAGGAAGATGCTTTTACAAGAAGCAAATTGCCTGAATATACTACTTGGGGATTTACTTTCTCTGTACCTCTAGTTTTATTTAAATCTCATAAAAAGCTGGAAAAACCCAATTACTACCAGCTCTGCAAAGACCTCCTTTAGCTCATTTCTATGATCTACTGCATTTTGTCCAGAGGGGCTTTAGTGCAAGGTCCATTTCTTCAGTTGCGCTCCAGCTGTAGGTGGCAGCAGCCCACAGCTCTTTTGTCTCACAACCTGGTAGAAGCTTAAAACCAACCCTGACACACAGAACAGTGTTTCATTCAGAGGGAGCAGCAGAAGAAAATACAGATAATAATGATTTTTCCGAGACAAGGATAGCAGAGTTTTCCAGGCAAAGAGAAAGTGTTATGTTTTGTTTTGTTTTGTTCTAATGTGGTTTTTTGATGTGTTTGTTTGTTTTTTGTGGAAAAGACTATTTTACATACACAGGCTCTTGGACAGTGTATAATTGCATAATTGAATGTCTCCAGAGTAGAAATATGAGATCTGACATAAAAACAATGTTCTCACTTTGTATTCAATTTTATTTTTGTAAATTGGGGCAATCTGTGGTGGGTGGCCTTGGGATGTTCTGAGTTTTTGGGTTTGAGGCTAAAGTTACAGTGTTATTGTCTAAGGAAAGCTAATTGCACATGTGGCTGGCCTCATAGTGTAAGATGATAGAATACAGTGTCAAGGATTTCAAAAATACATGTATATCGCCAAAGTTACTAAAATGTATATTATCAAGGCTAACTTACAGCCAATTTAAAAATCCAGGAATTAGGAACTTCACAATTCATACTGAAAAAAACCCACCTCAAAATATGGGCAAAACTATGTTGACTAAAAAAAAATCATATATTCATGTATAACAATGTCTCGGAATACACCATATATATATATATATATAATTATATATATATATATTACCATATATATATATATATATAATAAAGATATAATAATGAACCACTGATTTTGCTGCTACTCAGGTATTTATCCATAGTTTTAACCACCTTAGTAGGTAGACAAAAAAAAAGATATGTTCATTTCAGTTATCATTTTTTACACATTCTGCAGCTGGCAAGATTGGTTCGTAACCACAAATGCCATCTTATTCATATTAAATCACAGCATTTTACCATCAAAGTACAGGACAAACATCCTCTCAATTTAAAACTAAGTATTATAACTCCACATCTGCTCCTAAATCATCAAACTAGCAATAAAACTGGCTTTAAAATAAACAAGCAACTGTCCATAAATAAAAAGTGTCCTGATATTGAATTCTACTCCATCTCAATATTGCCTTGCAGTAGCTCCTATGCAAAACATACTCTCCTACAGATGGAATCCACTTGTCCTTGCTTTTAAGCGAAACACAGCAGGACACAGAGAGCATTTGCAGAAGCTGAAAACTGAATTTAGAATTTATCCTTGAATGTTGAGCTGGCATAACTATTGCCTTATAAATCTGGATCCTGAGTCTCAACACTGGTAAAGCAAATAAACTAAACTCCTCAATGCTTTGTCTTTTTCATTGCAGTTTAAGCATACATACCAAAGGTAGATTTCAGTGTTAAAAACATTTGTTCACTCAAAGAATTTTAATGCCTAGCAGTTAAGTAGGTATGTGCAAAACAAATACAATTTGTCTACCTCATTGTTCTTCAAAGCAGGGAAATAGTAAGGCTACTCAAAGACTGCACCAGTTTTTAAAATATGAGTGGCTACATTTAACTTACTGTGAAACCACATGCACGTTTATATATTGCATTCTCACTCTATCATTCCTGGAATAGTGACAAAACAAGGAGTTGTTTACTTAAAGGCAGAGCAAAGTCTGTGTCTAGCTTCAACTCTACTTCCACGGCTTAAGTGAATGTTAAGTAGGCAAATTACACCCTGGGGAAAATGAGAGTATTAGAATCCTACTGACTGAATCAGAAACTGAGAGAAAGCATCAGGAAAAGGAAATGGATTGTAACTCCTTTTCTGTGCAGTCTCCAAGCTGGGGGGTGGCATTTAGACCTGCCTAGTTGACAGGTTTGGTATTAGTCACCAGGAAGACTTTTTTTTTTTTTTCTTTTCAATACTGTCTTTTGGACAGAAGGAGAATAAGGTTGTATCAGGTATGATCTGAGGAAAATAAAATTTCTTCAAAATTATCAGTTTAAGTGTATCATATAATTTGAAGTAAACATTTGAAGTAAACCCTATGGACTGTGTGTCCAGAGGAGCAGAAAGGGAGATTCCAACCCTTTGGCAAACTTTCACCTTAATTTCTCTATGAAATCTTTCTGGGGAAAAGCTAAAAAGAGTTTTAAAAAAGTAGCCACCTTTACAATACACAATTTATTTGTTAACAGTTCTTAACTTCAAATGGTTTTCAGTCCAATTTTCCCTAGATTTTTCTAAACAGTTTATTCTATCCTTTATGTTACTGTTTTTATCCAGGTAGTGACTCTAATCTATGTAACAATATCATGAATACTAATGAATGCAAAGAAAAAAATCTGGCTTGGATAAAATGATAACATGATGAAAATAAGCTTAGCTTGAATTTTGGGATTTAAATCAATCTCTGAATACTGTGGTAAGATGTGAAGTCCATAATTAATCTCTGAAAGTATCTAGGAAAGAGCTTAAATCTGGGTTAATGAACTACCGGTCTCGGTTTCCAGCCTAGAAATATACTGCACTATTTCTGGAAATGGTTTACAGAATGAAAAAATGAGTGAATAATTGGGCAAATCTGACAACTGAAATATAATGATGCTATACTAATATATTATATCCTACTACAAAAAATAATAATTCTTGGATATTCTTCAGGCTACGGATAGCAGTCTTCATGTTTTGCTTCATATGTTCAAAATGCTAACCATTTATAACTCAACCCCCCATGTTGTTAATAATTTGTTTAGGATGAACACATCTGTTATTGATGATATATCATTTTTCTAGCATATTTCTCTGTATTTTATGGTGACTTTTCTTTGTCTTTTCTACACCCCCTGATATGAATAATTCAGAAGAAAAAAATCAACTAAAGCTGTGAACGTGAGACATCAGTGTGTCCAGGCGGCCAAGAAGACCAAAGGCATCCTGGCCCGTATCAAAAATAGTGTGGCCAGCAGGTCCAAGGAAGTGACTGTCCCCTTGTACTCAACACTGGTGAGGCCACACCTGAAATCCTGTGTCGAATTCTGGGTCCCTCACTACAAGAAAGACATTGAGGTGCTGGAGCGTGGCCAGGGAAGGGCAGCGAAGCTGGTGAAGGGTCTGGAGAATAAGTCAGGAAGAGGAGCTGAGGGAGCTGGCATTGTTTATCCTAGAGCAAAGGAGGCTCAGGGAGAACTTATTGCTCTCTACGACTACTTAAAAGGAGTTTGTAGCCAAGTGGGCTCTTCTCCCAGGCAATTAGAGACAGGACAAGAGGAAGTGGCCTTAAGTTGTGTCAGGGGAGCTTCAGGTTGCACATCAGGAAGAATTTCTTTGCTGAAAGTGTGGTCAGGCATTGGAACAGGGAGGTGGTGGAATTACCATCTCCAGAGGTGTTCGAGAAATGACTGGATGTGGCATATAGTGTTATGGTCTAATTGACAAAGTGAAGATCAGTCAAAGATTTGACTTGTTGATCTTGGAGGTCTTTTCCAGCCCTAATGATTCTGTTATTCTATGATTCTAGTTGCTAAGATTGTCATCAAGAAAAATAGAAAAAAATGTTTTTTACAGGACAGCGTTCACATATCTTGAACAAATGCTGTTCGTTTATATTTCATTAATAACATTCACTCCCAGTGTACTCCAGTTCATATGTCTTTTCGGGATTTTACCAGTTTTCTCAGGTGTTCATCTTTATAACTGGGGTGAGATACAAAATAAAAATATTGCCCTTAGCACCCTCACTAAGAATATACTGTAAAACTCCATAGTATAACAAAGATAATTATAAAGAAAGGAACAATACATACAGTACAGCCATAGCCACCATATAATTAAATTGATTGAGTGTATATATGTACAAATGTATTTGTATCTGTGTTTTCACACAGATATTTAATTCACACTTCACTAATTCCTCATGATTTCAGTGAAGATCTTGATGTGATGATTAAATTAAGAAACTTCACATGGACTACATGAGTAGCATCATGGACTGTTTGGAAACAGAAAAGAGATGTCATGACCAGAGATTCTGAAACTGAAGGCTTGCATATCCATTTGTAATATTGAGAAAATATGCTGGGGAATGTAGAAAGACATCTCTAATGAAAATAACAGTGCTGAACAGAGGAGTCTGTATAGCTGGCAGTTTCAATAACTATTTAAAAGAAAACTTCTGATACTGAGTAACTGGATTTTGCCTGGGATTTTCACCCTGGGGGATTCCTGAGGTGTTCACTCACATTAGAGTTTTTCAGAACTTGATCTCATTTCTATCATGACCTATTCAGACATGAGAATGAAAACCTGCTACCATTTATGTATTCTTCTATGTACACAGCAAAGTATCCATTAAAGTACTTTAATATTAATATATATTAAAGTGATCCAGGTGCAGACATGAGTGGGATGTACAAAAACTTATATGACTATTTCATTTGGCCCACATCAAATATCACAACCACATTAGAAACCATGAGAAGAACCATCAGCATCAGTCATCTACGTAGCCTCTCTTCAGAGCTATGAAATGTTTTCTTAGCCATCTGCAAAACTCTCTACTGAGGCAATGACAAGAAATCTAGTGCATGTGCTGACCTCCAAGGCAGATGAATTTTCCGAAGCATGCAATAAGGCTAAATTGATGGTCATACTGAAAAGGTGACCTGAATAGGGGAGAACATGGCACCCATTGCTGAACTCTCATGCCTTGTGAAGTAATAAAAATCATGCCTTGACTCCCCTCATCCTCTAACTTGTAACTCCTAAGCACTATCAGATTTTGAAGCAGAGAAGAAGCAATACCAGAGGTACTCTTACAAAGCACTCAAAGAGTATACTTTAGCTGGGAAGGATTAATAAAGCTGGTAATAATACAAACAACTATTTAAAAAGAGTATGACTCTAAAGGAAACATTAAGCCTTTTAATCTCATGCAGGAATTTTTATTTAGTAATATAGTATTCAGATAAGTAATTGAACAATATTGATACTGAATAACAATTAAATGAGATAGGCAATACATAATTATTACTGAAAGTAATGACATCATCTTCAAGGTGCTGCTGTGAAACGATTTGTATTGTTTCACAACTGGTCTACAACAATGCTAGATGTCTCCATTAATTATGGAAGATGCCAATGGACACAGGCCTTGTGCTGACCTCTTGTACTGTGAGGTAGCTGAGGGACATACTGGTGAAGGACAAATGCGTTTTTATGGTTCTAGGGTCCCTTTACCTTCATATTTCTGAAGATATTACAGATGCCAGAGAATGAGTCTTCAAAAGCAGTTGTTTCATACATATTTTTTGTCCAAGGCAGTCTTTTCTGAAAAGGGATGTACTAATTTTCTAGCAGGGCACCAGGTAATTCTTAAGTCTCTGGATGCTTTAAGAATAAAACAACATATTGATCTTCTATGCTCCCCTTCACTTAGGAGTAATCATCATGGCTAGGCTTCGCGAACGAAGATTTTGGGACTTAGGAGTAATACACAACTTCAACAGGTCTAGTAAAAGAAAAACAACAACAAACCCCAGCCTCTTCTTTGCAACATGCAAGACTGATATATAATCTGAAATAACTGGAGCCAGTTGTGGAGAAGACTGTACAAGTGCCTCAGGTGTTGGCCCATGAAAATGGGCAGTGAGAAAACAGCAAGGTACTAGAGAGGTTACCTTTGTCTTTGAATATTCAGCTGGGCACTTATGGATATTCTGGATACAGGTAGAATGTCTCCTCTATTTCTGTCTTTCTGATCCCTAAAAGCTGTCTTTCAGCTAAGTTTGGCTACATAAAAGAAGCCTAATCTAAATTCATTATATACATGCACTCACAGCATGAAATTCCCATGATTATCTGCGTACTACTATTTGTGTTTATCTGTACACATCATCACAAAGTTGGTTGATTTTATTAAATCCAAAACCCAAGAATCTCATTTCCTATTTTTCTAAAAGTCAAACTTAAATAAATGCTCTCTGGGAAAAAAATAAAGTAACAAAACCAAATCCGGTGGCATGATGACCTTCTATATCAAGATGATAACACATATCCAGACTTCTTAGATTCTGTTTGAATATTAAGTATGTTCCTTGAAGTCAACAAGGTACCAAAGGTGAAGAAGGTTTCTCTAAAGCACAATCAAAATCCATTCTATTGCATGACCTCTGATAAGCTCCATTGTTCCTCTTAATGATAAGTTCTCAAAATAGGGATTTGGAACAACGAAGCTCTAGCCCATTCAATCTTCATCAACCACAGTAATTGTTCTCCCTCATGTAATTTTTATTGCTTGAGGTGTAGAAATCTACAGTTAGTAAGTAGGTGTGTATGTTAGGTTAGCAGCAAAGGAATAAGTGTTCCAACATATATTACAGATAGTGCAGATTCATTTCTGCACTACCAGTCTTGTAATTTTATCATAGTAACAGAGTAAACAACTGGAGCATAGAATCATAAAAGCGTTTAGATGGGAAAAAGCTTCAGGGTTTGAGGAAAAAACATTAAGTCAATCACAAACTTAACACTACCAAGTTCACTAATAAACTGTATCCCTAAAAACCACATCTACACATCTTTTAAATACCTCCAGGGATGGTGACTTAATCACTTCCCTGGGCAGTCTGTTCCAATGCTTTATAATCTCTTTGGTAAAACTTTTCACCCTTATATTCATTCTAAATATCTCCTGCCTCAAATTGAGGCCGTTTACTCTAGTTCTGTCACTTGCTATTTGGGAAGAGAGGGCAACACTCGCCTTGCTACAGCCTTTTTTCAGATAGTTGCAGAGAGCGATATGGTCCACACTGCGCCTAATTTTCTCCAGACTGGGCAACCTCAGCTCTGTTGCCCTTCTCTGGATTCACTCCAGAACCTTAATGTCTTTCTTGTAGAGAGGGGCCCAGAACTGAACACAGGATTCAAGGTGTGGCCTTACCAGTGCTGAGCACAGAGAGACGATCACTGCCCTGGTCCTGCTGGCCATGCTGTCTGATACAGGTCAGGATACCTTTGGCCTTCTTGGCCACCTACACACGCTAATGGCTCATGTTCAGTCTGTCGTCAACCAACACCTACAGGTCCTTTTCTGTCATGCAGCTTTCCAGCCTGTAGTGCTGCCTTGGGTTTCGAGACCCAAGTGCAGGACTGTCATAGGTCTACTTGTTCTAAAAAACCAAGCAGGGAATTTTTCCTTCCCCTGTTGTAAAAGAAAGATGTCGAATGAGGGAAGCAGAAGGTGTTTGCCTATAGTAATTGACACACACAAAGGAACTAGCTAGCAGATCCACATTCCAAGCTGATGGCCCTCTGAAGACTGTGGGGAGGGGTGATGAGTTTTGTTTTCTCTCCTCCAAAACAGGAGGCACTTCACTTCTGCCCTAAATCAGGCAAGGTGTGTGTTGGAGGGCTCCGAAGTTCACTTTATTTTTTGGCCTGGTCATCTGGTTTTTTTCTGTCCCAGGTTTGCCTCCATTTTTCCTGTGCCCTGTTCTGCCCCCAGCCCAGATCTGCTCGGATTTCATTGGAGAGGCTCGACCTATCTGCAGAGGAACTTCTTAGGAAGGAGGTCGCCCTTTCTTTCCCTCCTCCACTCCTGTGTTTGGCAGTGGCTTGTGCCCATCAATGAAGGGGGGGAAATCCTGGCCACAGCTAGCCACAGACAGCATGAGTTTCGTGGGAAGAGCACCCCTTTTCCCCTTCACCTTCTCGGTGTGGAGGAGAAATCTCCATTTTCGGCTTCTCCTGTGCACTGGGGCCCCCATGTGGCGACCTCTAGAGTGCAACAGTGCCCCCTGCCAGCCAAAACAGAGTAACTGCAGGCTCTGCTCCTCCACTGATCCAACAGCACCCCATGCTGATCGTGGTTTTGCCGAAAAGCAGAAATTACCAAACTGTTTTCTTTTTGAAGGGGACTTTTGGGCTGTTCTTTTGTTGTTCTGCCAATACACATTTATCCTTTAATAAAGGACTGTTATTTTTTCTTTCTCCATACTTCCTCAATTGGAGTCTCCCAGTTTCAGATTTACAACCGCTTAGAGGAAGAGTTTGGTCTTCCTCATAACTGATCTTCCTTAGCAAAACACTTCAGTCTCGTTAAAGTGAGACAAAGACCCAGCACTTGGGCTTATTGAACCTCATACAATTGGCTTTGGCACACTGATCCAGCCAATTCAGATCCTTCTGCAGAGCCTTCCTACTCTCCAGTAGATCAACACTTCAACCTCACTTGGTGTGGTCTGCAAACTGACTGAGGGTGCCCTTGATCCCCTCATCCAAACCATTGACAAAGATACTAAACAAGACTGGCCCCAACACTGAGCACTGGGGAACCCATTAGTGACCTGTCACCACCTGGATGTAACTCCATTCACCACCACTCTCTGGGCTTGTGTCCTCAGAAAAACTTATAGATTTCACTGAAAACATTATCTCTGGAATTTTAGAAAAACATTAGTACAAAGACTGTGGAACATTCGTAATTTTTCGTACATATGCTATATGATACAACTTATAGCAAATTGCATCAGCTATACTATTTGTAAGGATTCATAGTGAAGTGAAATTCTTATTAAGAATCTGTACACCACTACCTCAGTTGGAGAAATATGTATGAATATTGTTTTGAGTGTTTCTATTTATGCTTAAACATCTCACTTGCCTTGGAAAAAGACAGTATACTAACAAGTTTGCACATATGTTGTATTTTAAAGCTTCAAACAAGATACTCCTTCTGGAATCAAAGCTATCAGAAATACAGATTTGGTTGTCCTATAATTCTCAAAAATAATGTTACATAATATTTCTAGGCATTCAGTCAAAACGTTCTAAAATGACTGGTATAACAATGGCATTTACTGGTATTTCAATACCTACACTAAAATTTTAGCAGTGGTAGCTTTTCTGATTTAAGTAAAATTGAATAAAAATTATATATAACATGATGTGTAACAAATTTTTTGCACAGCTTGCACATTATCTAAAGAGTCAGGAGTTTTAAGTCCTATTTATGTTTGGATCCTTGATTTTCCTGCATGCTCTGTTTTCAGTGTGTCACTTTTCACACCAAGAGAAAACTAAATCTTTGAATCTGAGGACACAAAAAATTGATTTTCTCACAGACGTTTTTAATACAACCAACACTGTACAGCCTAAAATAAAATAAGAACAGTTTACACTTTGAACATCACTTTTTCTAACTTGTTTGTTTGGACTATTTTGCAATTGCCAGAACGAAGAGGGGATGGGGCCGTGGCACAGCACGGGTTCAGGAGACAAGGTAGAGTACAGGTAGAAAGCTTTATTGAAGCGTGCACGCGATTTCTTATCAGCTCAGGAGGTGAAAGGGTCAGAATATGGGGTGGAGCATGAGACAGACAAATGGGGGAACAAATCAGGGTAGGGACACAGGCAAAAGGGAGAGGAAAAGGGTAAATGATAACTGTCTCCTCTCTGCAGCTTCTTCAGCCTATCAGAGAAGGGAGTGGGGGGAGCAGGGAGTAGGCAAACTCCTGGCGAGCCTAAGTATGCCCAGGCTATGCACTTTGTAGTGTGGATACAGTGAAACCACATAAAAACAGTAAAGTCCATATAATAACTGTAAGGTCCATACAAAAAAATCCTGTCAATTGCTGTATGCCTTTCTCCACACCTGAAACTGTTCCCGTCCTGAATCTTGCTCCTTCACAGTGTACCTCATTTTAATCCCTAGTAAAGAAGTTGCAGATTTAAAATCCTTATTTAAAAAGAACAACAGTTGAATGTTACTATATCCAATAATATTTATGAGCTTGCATTTTGTCTTTTCACCATACATTATCATAATCCAATTCCCTGAGGGCTTTCAGATGTTTAGTTTAAAGTCTATAGCATCAACTCTTAATGCCACCAATTGAATGGAACACAGCTTTGATTTCTTTGCCAAATCTCGCCTCCATACGACCATAATCTGAGGAATATAATACCTAAGAAATAAAGTATCATAAAATGGGAATCTGTTTCTAACGCCAAAAGTAAGACACATCTAGTTCAATTAATTCAGTCTTGAAACAGAGATCCTAAAAAAACTGTAGATTAGAACAATTTACTGTCTAAACTTCAAGGGCTAAAAGCCAGGATTAAAGTTTTAGGTTTCTGTTCTGATTTAAGGAAAATTAAGGTTAGAGAAATGTAGATTTAGTTAAAAAAAAATTGTGTGGAGTTTTTATATGGCTCTTAAGCTGAATGCAATTCTTTCTACCAGAAAGGTCAGTCAAGGTAAATGAATTCTCTGTCTGTTAATACCTAGTGTTAGGAACATTGGAGTTGAAATTTTCTCTTTTACTTACTTGACTTTCCTGTGAGAACATGATATAACAAACATATACCCAACAGGATTTTTGGTCATTATGAGAAGCTCAATGTTTCAGTCTTTCAAACTCCTCAAATATAAAAGATTTTTCTTAATAAGAATAACATTATTTTTTCCAAACATAATGAGGAACCTGAAAGGATGAACATTCTCTCTTCCAGAAAAAGAAAAGAGTTTGGATATAAATTTAAATGAATTCTTTTCTTCACCAAGGCCAAATTTGAAGTAAGAATTAGAAAAACCAATATATTTCCAAATGTGAATCTCTTTCATAAGCACTAAACTCCTGCGATATAATCTCATTAAAAGAACAGGATCCAAAAAATTCAAGTCCTCAGACTAGTTCCAAAACTTTTCCCTGAATAAGTCCATATGTTATAAATTCTGAAAAGGTGTGAGAACGTACAATTCTCATTTGGAAATCTTCATTTGAAAATCAACTAAAATGGAATTTAATCCCTTTGTTTGGTTTATCTTTCTGCAAGTCAAATTCAGTGGAACTTAAAATATTAGTTATGAACTTAATATGGATCTTAGTGACGTTAACCAGGATTTAGATTCGTGAAAAACTCAATAAACAGATCTATATAATATGTTGACCTGAGTCTCTTAGTTTATAAAACAGATCTATAGAAAGCTTCTTGATATATGATCAACTCTGTTATTTCTGACTAGCTGGTACCTTTCTTACCCAGAAACACTTACATCTAAAGCAGTGATAGAAAATCCATGAGCAAGAAATTCTAAAAATTTGGTCTGCAATACTGTTATTAGTTTTCAGAGATGCTTCAGTGTTCCTAGGTTTGAAAATGTACACTTACTCATTCTTGGGTAACAATTCTATCTTTAGGTCAACAAGCACACAAACCAGATTTTGCAAGCTGGAAACAAATTGTAGCTCTGTTTTAGAAATGTGAGAAAAGAATTAATAATTTCTTTGAAACGGAAAACGAGATGTAAAAAAATATTGAAAAGAACATTTCAATATCTCCAAAATCTACAGTTTAATCTCTTTACTTTTTTCTCTCCTAAAAAGTCATATTCATAATTACTTTTTCTGCTGTTTATTTTAATTAATATTTAAGATACATACTAAAAACAGATCACCAAATTTATGAAATAACTTCACCTGGTCTCCTCAGCATCTGCATCATATGATATTCTATCACTTAATCAAGTTCAATCATAAAATTACCTTTTACTTTCAAGAAAGCTAACCCAGAACTATTCTATAACTTTTTTTTTTTTAAAGAGACATTCAAAATGTTATCACGTGAACTTGAAGAAACAGTTTGGATGGAATTTTTCATTTGATGATCTACTGCTAAAAGCCTAAGAGGCATGCAGAAAATAGTTTATGAAATATGATTTAAAATATGTATTTTCCTATTTGTAGCTGAAAAGGTACCATCCAAATTAGATCTATATCTAGGAAGGTTTTGTGGTTTGAGAGGCCCCTTCCCCCGGGGGGACTGAAAATGGTTTACTTGAGAATGGCTCTTCCGATGCAGAGTCAATCAAAAGCCACAATAATGCCTCTGTGAAATGACATATTTGATAGAACCGGAAGAGAAGGTGATTGCACAGTTAAAATTAGAGCTGTGAGGTAGCTGAGGGGTATAGGGCCCCATAGGGGTGGGGGGCCCTTTCCCTTCCCCCCCCGGGCCCTGTCCAGCCGAGCTGGGTCCCTGGCCAAAAACATACAGCATCCAGAGAGAGAGAGAGAGACTCTCCAGGAGTTCTCTGGCTGGCCTCACCAACTTCCCTCACTGCAGAGGAGGGGTGGTGATAAGCTGGCTAGACCCTGCCAGCCCTGACCCAGGAGGACTCAAGGCCATGACTCTGAGCCGGTAGCAGCTCGGAGCAGAGAAGCCCCTGAGAAGAAGTGGCGGCAGCTACGGCCAGGGCCGAGACTGGGCTCCCGGCCAAAGAGATGTAGCCAAGATCAGAAGAATTCCAGAGAGCGAGAGAAAAGCTGCCCAGAAAAGTAGAGCATGGCACAGAGCCAG
Source organism: Corapipo altera (assembly GCF_003945725.1). Lineage (NCBI taxonomy): Eukaryota > Metazoa > Chordata > Aves > Passeriformes > Pipridae > Corapipo > Corapipo altera. The sequence goes on from NW_020884890.1 coordinate 3,064,778, forward strand.
ACCGAAGAACACAGGAGTGTCCCACTGGGAGAGCTTGCAACGGAGCAGAGAAAGAGAAACTTTAGTCAGTCTCACTACCCCTTCCCTTCCATGGAGGTGGGAGGGGGTGACTGGAGCTGAAATGGGAGCAGCAGAGAAGGGCTGAAGGGCCCAGAGATGTCCTGCAAGCTAGACCAGGATGGCCAGACCCTGAGTTTGCAGCAACCAAAGCAGTAGAAGCAACAGCAGCAGCAACGAACTGGACGAGCAGAGAGTTTGCCTGTGTCCGGGAGCTGAGCAGAGCAGAGAGAGAAAGGCCAAGCTTGGAACATTCTAGGGTAGGACTGAGCCAAAACCCCAGAACCTTTTGGCCCTGTGATACGGTTTGAGGTTGGCTCCCTGCCAAGTCTCCAAATCTTACCACAAGAAGTGTGTGTGTTTCCCCCCCCCAGCCCCAACCTCAGGGAGAAGAGGGAAAAAAAGAACCAAGAAAAAACCAAAACGAGAGAGAGGTAGCTAAAGCAATATATATATAAATATATTTACACTTATATTACAGTTATATACAGTTGAAATATATATACAATTTCACAAGGGAAAGGGAAGGGGAAAGGGAAAAGGAACAAAACCAAAATAAAATATATATATCTCCCAATCAGTAGCCCAGTCTCTAGCAACTAAAAAGAATTAGCAAAAGACTATCTTACTACTCTCCTTGGGACAGCAGAGAGTCGTGCTGGAACGATCACTGGCAACTTCCGCCTCCCAAGGTTGACAAGGCCTTACCAGGCCTCGCTCCCCAACACGGCAGACTCAACAGCAGGGAGCCTGCACCTCCAAGCTGCTGGAAGGAAAGAGAGCAAAGGCCTTTCCTCCTTTCTTCTTATAGTCTGGCTTACGTAAAAATCGTAGGGAATACTGGGTAAATCTGGGTCCTTCCTTGGTTACAAACTGGTCACCAAGGGAGGCCTAGCCCAAACTACCACACCCTGGGAGGAGGGGTGGTCCCCTTGGAGAGGGGTCCCCAGAGAGTAAACTCCCTGTGGAAGGAAACCTCCATGGAGCAGGGAATAAAGACTTAAAGCTTTAACTCCCTGTACTCCGTGGTAAAGACATGGTGATAACAAGTGTTTCCCTCAAAGCCCATGGATGAACCCTCAGTGGCAACTGAACAGTTAGAGGCAGGGTTCTGAGGCCTAGCGCTCTATAGGAGAGAGCGAAAAAAATTTTTCCAGCTACAACAAATTGAAACTGTAATCCTGAGAGTGAAGGACAGACTTCTTCTTCTCCTGGACTGATATGGGGGAAGAAGGGGTGATTTTTGTAAATACATAATTTGTCATCATAGGAAGTACTATTTAGAATTGGTGTATATATTATTCTATAGTTTCTATTCTGTTAATAATAAATTTTGATATTATTTCCCCATGCTGAGTCTGTTCTGCCTGTGTGAAACTTCTCTCACTCTTTTAGCAGATTTGTGGGGGTTTGAAAAATTGGGCCTGGGTCAAACCACGAGAGAAGATATCTCTTACATTATCAGAGGATGAAAATTGAAAAGTTACATTCCCTGTATATTTTTGGTGATTACAGCATTCATAGCAGTCGAAATGTGAAGATAACTGTCTCTCTATTGAAATTTATTGTTAATTGAGTTTGATTTTTCAGTCTTGGCTAATTGATTAACATTAATGGACCCATCTGCTGCATCAATACATGAGGAATACCAACAGTAAGAATAATCACTGTAAGAATAGTTTGAGACACTGAAAACATGATTGTTTGTGGGAGTAATTAATTTTAAGATTGTACTCTACATTGTAAAAGCTAAGCTTGTAGGTGTTTACATTTTTTGGGTCTTTATACAATTTAAAACAAACATTAATCAAATACTACTTGTGTAGTGGCTGACATAATTGTCAAATCATTGGTGAGGTACTTTTGAGAGTTTCTTTCCCACACACAGATGTGTCTTCTTAATTAACTCTAAGCTTGGTTTGCAACATCTGCCTCATATGATCAGGATGCCATGTAGAATATTAAGAGGCTCCTAGGTTAATATTTCCATGCCCTTTTCAAACACATCCAAATCTAATGAGTTTTAAATTCTGTAGAACATATATATATGACAATCAAACCCTAAATTTACTGAATAATTGTCATTTTTTCCCCCTTTAAAATTAACCAACCTCTGAAATTTTACATTAGCATAGATTTAAAGCGCAATAAAAGAGCTAGTGAACTTGAAAAAGTGCTTCTTAAAGGAGTAGAGGACTTACATAGGAGACTACCTTGTTTTTAAACCTAATACAATAGTATCTGTGTAAAGAATTAAAAATTTGGACTTGTGTTGAACTACTCATCTGATACAGCGTATGTTTAGCTGCTCTTGAAACTGAATGGCTTTTATTCTACTGTGATGGCTTTGGCTGGGATAGAGTTAATTTCGTTCACAATAGCTGGTATGGGGTTGTGTTTTGGATTTGTGCTGAACACAGTGTTCATAATACAGGCATGTTTTTGTTATTACTGAGCAGCATTTGTGCAGAGTCAAGGCCTTTCTGCTCCTCACCCCACCCCACCAGCGAGGAGGCTGGAGGTGCATGAGGAGTTGGAAGGAGACACAGCCAGGACAGCTCATCCCCAACTAACCAAAAGCATATTCCAGACCATGTGACATCATACTTAGCATATCAAGTTGGAGTACGAAGGAGGAAGCAGGGGACATTCAGAGTGATGGTGTTTGTCTTCCCAAGTCACCATTACACATGATAAAGCTCTGCTTTCCCATCACCGGTGTCCTGACTGGACAATCAGGGTTGGATCTGGCCCTGGTTCCCCTCTCTGGGCTAGATTCTTATCCCTCACCAGTGGACTGATATCCCAGCCCAGTCTCAGCCTGTTGCTATACCCAGGGATGTGCCCAATACCAAAGGGCTGGGTCTGCCCTGGTGCCCCATTTGGCCCTGCCCTGATATGACCCTGGGGAGCACCTGATGTAGCCAATGACCAGAACACAGGGAGTTGCTGGCCCCAGCTGCATTCGAAATTTTGTATCTGAACACCAGCTACATACTAGTCCCTGCCTCTTTCTGCCAAAAAATACAAAGAAAACATTTTTCTTGCAAATACATTTCTCATGCATAATTATAGTAATTAATAGGATGAACACTACATAGCATTTTTGTACTCAGTTGATGAGAAACAGCAAGTAACTTTCTTTTAAGAACAACAGTAAACAAGTGTTTCTTTTGAAAAAGACCTACCTATTCTCAGAAGTATATATTGATAAGCTCCAATTTTCATTATAGAACATGGCTGAGATATTTCCCATGTAATAATTCATAGTCTTTCAGAAGCAAACCCACTAATTCGTTGCCAGACACCTGAAGAATAACATGTACTGGAAAAAAATATTTTTTCTTTTTGTTTCCACTCAGCAGTGTAATTGAAACAACCGACAAAAATCTTGTTATAGCATCATATACCTCCCTCACTGTTGATGAGTGAATCCTATCAGGTCCCATGGACTTATATATGTTCTGTTGGTTTAAAAGTTCCCAAATCTGATTCTTGTCCCCTAGGTGTAAGTCTGCTGTTTCCAGACTTTCTCTTGCAGGAGAAGAATAGGGTTCCTGAAGGTCAATTATCAATAAAGACTGAGGCAAAGAAAGCACTGAGTATTTCAGTCTTTTCTGAATCCTTTGTCAACAGAACTCCTGCACCATTCAGCAGTAAGCCTACATTTTGCCAAGTCTTCCCTTGGCAGCTGATATCCTTGTAGAAGCATTTGGTTTTACTCTGCATGTCCCCCTGCCAGATCAATCTCTAGATGGACTTTGGCTTTTCCCATATCTGTGTAGCTGGATATTTTCTCTGTATTCTAGAGATTTGTCAGGAGCATCTTATTCACTGGTGCAGGCTTCCTGACACTTGATTTCCTGCCCATTAGAATGAGTCGTTCTTGGGCATGGAGGAAGTAATCCCAAAAAATCAGTTGTCAAACATTTTGTACCCAGGAGCACATCAAGAAGACGAGTGAGGGTACAAGGCCTAGTAAAACACAGAGTTGTTAGGCTGAAGAATGAGATCTTATGTGCTTTCTGTCCAAGCTGTCTATACAAATGTTCTGATTTAGTCTTGTAGTGGAACTGATCTAATTGGTTGCAAAGGAATTCTGGCATCAACCAAATATGTATGCTACATTGACAATGTAATTACATTTTATATTGCTTTTCATGTAAGAAAATAAAGTATAAAATCTCTCTGGTTGCCATGAGGATGTCGTATTTTCTGTTTAAGATTATCAGGACAAAAGGTTGGTGATTATTTTATTATAGAGAAAATTATAATAATTTTTCATTAAGGACGAAACTACTGACCACAGAATGTAAATGGATGATGAGTAAAGAAATAACTCTTACCTAGTGCAGGTTCCACCATTGTGACATGGATGATAATCACATATTGGAACATTGCAGTTCTCAACATTCCTCCCTCCAAGAGCCTCATCTATGATGAACAACTCTTTGTGGTTAACTTGAAAATCCCTAATGCATCCTTTATAGCCATGTATCTGTCCAGCACATTGATGAACCTCTTCATGAACAGGAACATTTCCAAGGAAGATTGATCCAAAGGTGATCTGCAGAAACAAAAAGAGAATCATCAGAAAAGAATGTGATTTGTGAAGTTACTGTAAACAATGAATGAATAATAATTGCTGATCAAGGAGATAGTAATTACTTGAAGATGGACAAAAACTATGATACTTGCTGGAAAGATTCTTTCTAAAAATGTGATTCTCTTCTTTAAAAATGTAATCCCTACAGAGAGAGTGGTTTAATGCATTTTCATATTTTCAAATATATGTTTCCCATGAAACACAAATTGGAATTCCCAGCCTTAATCACAATGAACATGGTAAGTTTTTCACATGGCTTCCCTCATCCTGTATGATGTGTTGTACATTCATGGTTGAGATTTGGTGCAGAAACACCAAAGCTGTAGACTTGAAGATATTTTCTTTAGTTCCTGGGACCTGTGGGACCCCTATAAGATGAATACAGAAATAAGATTTTAGGTGTTTTTTTGATGAATGACAGAAAACAGACTGCTATACTGAAGCCCAGGGGAAAAAAGGGAAATTTTCAAATTTCCAAATGCCTAGAAAATCCTTATAAAGGCACCAGAGAAACAACCACAACTTTTTCCAGGTTGAGACTGACCAAATCACATCAGTGCTCACTATGGTAATTCCTGTTTTGCCTGACTTAAGATTCAAACCCTTGACCATCACATATAAAGCATGTATGACTCATTTAGCACTGTGTATTCCACTCCTCAAGCTGACACCTGACTTTCTGGAATTCTGACATGGGGCTTCATCGTTCCCAAGTTTCTTTGCTAAATTCTTAGGCATTGAAAAAAATAATTACTTTTTCACTGGTGTGTCACTATTATGTATTTATTTGTACAATACCATCAAACCAGAAAGAGGGTGAAACCTAGCCAATTCATGTCAAGCAGGAGTAAACAAATGGAATAAGAAATATATCACAGCATGTGTGAAATGTGAGGAGATAATTTATAGTGAAGGGGCTCTTCACTACCATATTCAGACATCAACTGTAAAGAACTAGGAACAGGAGGAAAACATCACATTGATTTAACTGGAATTCACACATCTGTATGATTTTTGTTTTGCTGTTTCCTGTATTGCCTTTGTCAGTCCCGAAGCTATGTTGCTGACAATTGCAAGTGAAATTTGGAGTTACGGTGAATGTGAATACTGCCAGATATTCCTCTACTTAGTGTCTTTCATTTTGAAGGGAAAGAGAAAAACACCTGCTTCTTTTAGAGCATGGATAAAATTAAATCAGATTTTTCATGTCAGAGGAATTCAAAGACGTTGGCTCAGCACTTGTTGAACTAATTTCATATCACTTGACTTTATCCCCTTTCAAACAAAGCTATAAACCAGTGCAGTGAAAGACAAGATTTATAAGTAGTGTTTGCAGACATTTTCTCTCTGCTTGTGAATCTATTTCAAGAATTAATCAAAGTGTTGAACTGCATTATAAAGTGTCTTAAGTGATAAAGAGAAATGTTTTTAACAGTCCTCATGCAACACAATTTTTTTTACTATTGGACCTTTTTTACAAAAGCACTTACCTTGGGGGTAGGTTCAGTGTACCCTAGAACAACTTCAGTAGGCTCTGCTCAGTTTTTTGCATCAATGGATTTTATCATAATGTATTAGATGTTCTAACTCATGTTAGTACAGCATAATACACATTCTTTCTGTAAAGGTTACATTCTGAATTTAACTGACTTAACCAGAAAATATTTTAAAGAGGCACACAGAAAGAATTCCTGTAAGTCTTGTTAATAACATAACAGCTTAATATAGCATTAAATCAAAATTTTATTTAATATTCATGATTAACTTTTCAAATACTAATTTGAAAATATGCTACTTTCCTTGGAGCCTGAGTGCTAAAAATTATTAGCTCAACCAGTAATGGGAAGATATCTGCTAGTTGTCTTAGACATAAGAAATTTCTTTTTTTTCTTTCTTTCTTTGATTGTGTACTTTGTAAAGAAAATAGGGGCTCTGGGAGATTAGGAGCAGATCTGTAAAGTGTAATAGTCATGAGGATGTGACATTCATAATAGATACCATGCAAGGGAAGAAATTCTTTTACAAACCAGAGGTGCATACTGTGAGTTGCACAGCATGATTAGCATCGCTACAGGTAACTGGCCTGCCTTCTGGTGAACAAACTTATAAAGCAAGTTACCAATCATAGTTTAAATTCTGAAGTCTAAAAGCATTTTAAATGTATAATGCAGAAATAATCTTGTGATGAAAGAATGCATAACAAAGAGAGGCAATAACATGGAGACAAAGAATAACAGAAAAAAATCAAGATTTCGGAAATCTACCAATTTACCATTTAGAATGAGTCTTCTGATACCAGTTTCAAAATGGAGACTGTTATTTTTGCAATAATATTCAGAAGTGAAGTCCTAGCAAGAATTCTGAAATCAGGTTAAATCACTGATGATCATAACTGTCTTCCAATAGACAGTGTGGCTTGCAACTAGAAAGTAACTAGAATTACTGCTTAGCAATATCTTAATTGTTTCTAACACCATGGCCTTAGGTAAACGACATCGCTTATATATTTTTTTCCTTTCATACCATCAGTGGCCTTTCCATGGACTTTGGGCAGCTGAAATAGAAGTTTCAGAGTTAGGTAAACTTAAGAAATAAGTGGAAATAGTATGGATGCTTGATGGGAAAAGACCTATTAAAGAGAAATTAAGTACATTTAATGACAACTGAAGAGGAGTTTTTTAGTTAGAATACCTCCTCTCCTTTGAAAATAATGAAGTACATATGTTGATAAAATGTTCAAAGCATATAGCTATTTTTTGATGTCTTTCAGACTGACCTGAGATGCTTGATGTGAGAAAGAGAGTCTGTGCTGTACAGGAGGATTTCCATCTGCAGCCATTTCAATCAGACAGTAACCTTCAGGACTGCTCACAGGCAACAGGTAGCTGGAAGGAAACAGATCATTACTGTTTGTGCTGTTGACCACAGAGTATTCAAACCTCTCACAGCAAAGGCAAAGTGAAAAAGATGCTTATGCCTCTATAAAGGATGACAATCTTTGCACAATATAATTCCAGTTTCATGGCTACTTGAACTACCTAGGAGACAAAAGATGTAAGTTTCTTCTACTAATGTCTCTCTTTTATTTGCTTTCTTACTGTTCTTGATTCTAGTGTTTTAAATGTATACAGAGACAAAGAAGAAAGAGATCTTTAAATATATAGGTGGGTATTGATAAATTTTAAGTGCTAACTGCAACTGACATATGGTCTCCCTAGTATAGAGAGTTGTTGGACAAGTAACATCAATGTTGAATGACGTTGAACAGCCTAGGTTGAAATTTCCTTTTCCTACCCTAGAGGGGAAACAGAAATGGAATAAAGAATGAAAGGCTGCATATCTCTGAGCAGAAAAATTACACTGTGATCTAGTTATCACTACTTGGAAAGCGTGTTGTTGAGGCAAACTCTGGTACTGAGCTTCATAGATAAAGAAGAATATAAGGTTAAGGGAACTTGTGAAGTAAATACTGGTGAATATTCAATAAAACACTGAAAATTCTTCAGCTTCTTTTCATGATGAGATCTGATAAAATGTTATTAATATTATCACCAATAAAAATTCAATACCAAAAGGATGATTTTAAAAAAATACTGATTTTTTACTTAGAAAGGAAATTTGCATAAACATTATCACAGCAAATACAGAATAGGACAATAGCAGTCCATAGATTCTTTAAAACTGACCTCTGCTATTCCTGTAGAAATGCTTTTGAATTCCATTTGGCTTCTGTTTCAATTTTTATGTACTTTCAAAGAGAATGTGTTGGGCCCCTCTTTGGGAAGGATATTAAGGTTTGCTGACCACATGTAGTCTGCACAGGAAACTGCTCTGTCAAATCCATATAACAAGGTTTCCAGAGTAAGGCTTTTAACAAGAACAATGTTATATCTTTGTGTAATATTTCACAAATGTTACACAACAGACTTTACAAAATATTCTGAAAAAAAAATTAAACACTTATATCACCTGCCAAATTTTCTATTTTTTTGTCAGTTGAATAAATGGTAAAGGACAATGACAAGAGTCTCATAAATTAGTTCATGTTGAAACAGATGAAATTTTATTTTAGGTGTATGAAAGAATTAAAATATTTTAAAGCCCATTATGTTCCACACACTAGAAGCATATATTGCTAATCATAGGAATGACCTCAGAATTGACAAGGACAAATTTACTCCTAGAGAAATCACGTAAAGACATACCATACTCTCAAATGCCTACTTTTTTATTATCACCACCTGGTTGGTTGTGTGCAGCTGCTGTAGCATGATTTATCCCTGGTCATGCCTTGAGCTTTGTTTTTCTGCTCCTGTGTCTAAAGTCTTACTGTTTTATCCTCTTGTCTGTAGATTCATTACGAAATTTGGAGTTTCAGTTTTCACTTCTGAAGTTACTGGGAACATTGTGTTGACATAAATGGATATAGTATTAGGCCCCTAATGAATATTTATAAATTCACTGCAGTGCAGTTATTTCTGAGTGAGCAGCACAAAAGCGATATGTCTACTAACACAAGTCTCGTAGCCAGCATACATCTACATCAGCTGCTGATGCATCCATATTAATAAATCCTACCTTTGCAATGGTTATATCACTCCTGGTTTCAGAGATAAATCAGTCAATACCAACTCATTGACTTTTTACTGTGTTCTGCTGCGTGGGGTTGAAATGTGCTAAATTATTTCATCTTGGTAAGTATGCAAAACTTTTCTTATTTTTGAATCTTTCTTTTGAAGCTCTGAGATATTTGAATGGTATCTTCTATTATACCCTTTTGAAATGTGATCTAGACTCATAGACTATTAAAACAAGTTTGAAATATATTCATTTGTATTTATTATTTTAGATTGAAACAGGAGCCAGGCCTAAAAGAGTTAACTGAGATATCTTGGCCTGCTAAGAACCCCCAATACCTGTTTTGCTAGAAGAACATTTTAGGAGCACTGATTAATATCATGTTCTGTTCTGCTCACTGGACCAAAGGCCACCTTATAGAAAGAATACGAGTAGTATACACACAGCAATAAATTAGGTAAACTAGATGTTTGAATAAGATATAGAAGGCCCAGAGCCAGGATTTTGCAAGCTTGAAGAATTCAGGTCACCTAATTGAATAGGTCAAATTGAGGAAGACGTCCATGGAGACCACCAGAGGAATGGAGGCTTGAGGAGAAGACCCCCACAGTAGAAGACTGCACATGTCTGGAATGACTCTGCCCAGGGACTAGCCTACTTATTAATATGTATGTTAAATGATGTAACAATGTATCTAAAGTGTATAAAATGGCTTATATTTTGCACTTTCAAGCAGAGCAAGTTTGTCCAGCGTGAGCTGGCTTGCTCCCAACATTGAATAAACAAATACCTTGCTGCTTAAAGATACAAAAGTCTCTGAGCAGTTCTTCATACCAGATTTTTCGGCGTCAGGTTAAAATTATTTCTTTTTCTAAACAACCCCTTACATCACATACTATAATAGTCCAGCCCACAAAGAAAAAAAGCTTAAGTGATGTGGCAAAGTTAATAAAGAAGAATGTTCACCTAATGAAAAAGAAAAGAACCATATGGTCTATGTCAGTTTGACAATCTTCAAGCAATTAGCCATCCAAGTCAAATTCAGCATCGTAAGTTTTGTTTGCAAATGTCTAGTATTCACACATTCTCACTGTTTTGCACACATAATTTCCCTTGTTTTGATCTTTTGCTAGAGAAAAAAAAATGGAAAATTAAAAACTTAATTTAGGTGCCACTAAAATAAGCCTTAAAGATTGCTTGATGTTGACGTGGTCTTCACTGATGTATCTTAATGTAGACAAGTCCAAGTATCATAAATCCATATAGATAATAACACAGTCATCCCTACTCAGGCAGAAGTTTAAAGAAATATTTCAGAAAAAAAGAGAATCCACTTAAAAAACCCCCAGTATCTATAAACAGCAGCTATTACACAATGATTTTGGTCATTGAGTGTTGAATTCACAAGGGACACAGAGTTGCCTTTTTTTTTTTTAATATGTAACAATGAACTCTCAAAGAGCAGCACTGATTTATTTGATATCAGTCAGTAGATTAGTGACTGAGTTCTGAGAATAAAACCACAGACCACAAGCAGCAGCCTACTGCCCTGTATTCTAGAGTGCATGTTTAGGAATGCTACCACTGCTTTCTTCAGCATCTGATCCTTTCTCTGTAAGGATTTCCAAAGAAGTCATACTTGAAATTTCTCCCTGTCTTATGTCATAGAAAGGAAAAACTCATTTGAAATATGAACAAAATGAATATTTTTCATGCTTACATTACCACAAAATTAGGACTGTTTGAATTTGCCAGATTACTTAAATATGCTTAGAATAGCTTTAAGAAAGCAACAGAGCATGGAAAATTACTGTCCAAAAGACAGTTTTCTTAGAAAATTATGAAAATAATGAAAAATGGCAATTAAACCATAAATCCTGTCTCTGTCTTTATTATACCTTTTAAATACACAAAGTGCTACAATATAGACATATGCAAAACATAGTCATATTAGTTTCTTAAAACAATGATGGAAAAAAGAATGCACTTGAAATATTTTGTTGCAGAAATTACCTGAATTAAAATGTCACTTATCTTTCTCTAACCTGATAATATTTTTCTTATAATCTATGTTTAAATCTGTCTTACTCGTGCAACTGAATAAATGCAGTTATATTATTTCATGCATCTCGTAAAAGATTGAAATCCATTATCCACATTAGAAAAGAAAAAATGGAACCGATGATTTATTCTCTTGACATTTTTTATTTTTCTAATTAACCTTATATTATGAGATACTGACCTCACATTAAGAACACCTGAGATGAAAGTGGCTAATCACTGACATCTTTTAATTTTGAAGTATTTTTAGTTCAATTGTGATTTTTCACTCTTTTAGAGTGAAAGGCATTTCAGTCCATCTGCCTCACATCTCGGTGGCATATTCTGGTTGTGTTCAAAGCCAGCATATTTTTTCCTCCAGAGACAGTGACAGGAGAGAATGCAATACAATTCCTATGGCAGGATAATTTTGTCAGGCACCAAAATTGTAATTCATGCACATCACATTCATAATGATGAAAAAAGGATTAACAGAGGAGTAAAGAACTGGGTGTGGGGGGAGTAGTTATGGGAAATGTGTGTGTGTGTAGGATGTATGGCAATGTTATGCACAATAATCTAAGTATGCCTAGAGCCATGTGGAGCCCAGCCTGTTCCTGTAGATGCTAAGGTATAGGCCTGATGTAGTTGAATATATATTTCCAAAAATTTGAAATAAGATGTTCAGCCTTCTTATTTGTATTTATCTGAGAATAACTTGATTTTTTTCATAGCTGCTGTGCCTTTTATATGAACTCGCTAAGAACAAGAATTACTAAGGCTTTAAAATTTACAAAAGACTCATGGACCTCAATAGGTGCAAACTAGAAATTACATACAGTGATTAATGTCATCACTAGTTACCTCTTGATTAATTCTGTGCATGAACACCAAATTTCTAACCAAGTGCGATGTTTACCTCACACACTCATGACACATTTTTGGATATTAAGTATTGGATCAATTTAGGTCTGGAAATTATATTCAAAGAAATCCTCTTATGCTAGCTAATATAGGGACACTTCTAAATCAAATGTCACCTGATATGATCTTGCTCAAGTAAATGTTTTAGCTTAAATTATCACAGCTACTTCTCCAGGTGGAAATACAATCATACTTTTTTTCCTTTCAAGGTAGTCACCAGGTGGCACTAAAGGAGCACAGTAGAAAGCATGAATGCAAAATTCATACTAATGTCTCTACTAATAATAGGAAAGACTGACTTAAGCTCTAATTGATAGCATGATTGCTTCAGCTTCCAGTTTATATCAAGGGAAACACAGTAAAGTATCTTAAACTGATTGCATATTTGACAATATGGATGAGAATAGGTCAGGAGACTAGAACTTCTGGAAGACCTTTAACTGCTTTCATGCATTATAATTACCTAATGTAATAATGTAAAAATCATACATTCATGGTTATGTAAACATGCTTAAGAAAATGTAGTTTATAGCAATTATATTTTCTCTATAGTGCTGTAGGTGCAGCTGTATTTCTAACAGATTAAGGAGAGGCATAGCAGAATTAAAATGTCAGATTAGCAGGTATAACCCCCCCCAAGCAATTATAAAGAGAACCTTTGTTTTTATCCAAGCTAAATTATCACAGTAAGATTGATTCTGAACAAAGATAGCTAGCAGACCAGGGTTTCTGGTCTTCTGAAAATTTATTAGAAAGTATTTACACTACTGTCCATTTTATGATGTCACAAATGGAGGATTACACTTGGAACTATTTGCTATTTTTCACCTTACAAGCTGACAAACACTAGCCTGTCTTAATAGGTCAACAAAGAAAAAAATCCCCACAAAATTCCCTTTGTAAGTATTGATATTAAAGACACAATATAAAATGACTGCTGCAAAACACCGAAACAGTGGCTTCATTTACACCCTTGATTAACCAGAGCAGTTGTCAAGGGAACATCTAACCAACTGTCAAGTAATACAGGAGATTTTTGAAGAACAGCGATTTTACTTTTGGCTGAGCACATTCAATTCACAAGTGTGAAAATCTGTACAGTACCTTACAGTTTTAATAATATCTTGGCACTTTTTTCTGAAATTTTTACACTTACTACTTTTTTTCCCCCTAAAAATATATTTTTTAGAATTCCATTATTATAAAAACATACCTTATCTTCCTAAAATTAAGTTCAGCATACTGCTTCCATGGAAATGTCTCTTTACCCTCTTCTAGTTCAGTAAGGTGAAATTTTGTTATTTCTTACCAATTTCAAGTGCAATATCAAGAAGTGACAATTACAAAAATGAATGTTCTATTTTATGTCTGACATTTTATTTGAAATCAATGAAACATCTGTCATAACCTCCAGCCATTCAACATCAAATGTCAGGTTTTCTAATTGCCGTAAACTGACCAAACACTAAAAGCATACTAGTGGGGGAGAAAGGGAGAGACAAATGAAGACAAAGGAGGGAAGTAGGTAAAAACAAGAAATATGAAAAATCCAAAATTATTTTGACCTCTAAAGTGTCTTACTGCAATCCCTTGATGCCTCTGTCTTTAAGAAAAATTAAAAAAAAACACACACAAAAAGAGGTGTGTAAACTTTGGGAACACATTTGTGGATGATAAACTCTCAGCTGACCCTGAACTTGTTCGAACCTTGCTGCTGGATGTGCATAAATCTCTAGGTCCTGATGGGACTCATCCCAGAGTACAGAAATGTCTGGCCAGTGTCACCACAGGACCTCTCTTAATCATTTGTCAATGATCTTGGGAGTCTAGAGAAGTCCCAGTTGACTGGAAGCTGGCAAATGTCCCAGCTTTCAAGAAGGGAAAGAAGGAAGACCTTGTTAATTACAGGTCTGTCAATCTCACTTCAGTGCCTGGTAAAATTATAGGAGAGGCAGTTCTGGGAGTTATTGAAAGACACCCAAAAGACAACACAGTCATTGGTCACAGCCAGCACGGGTTCATGAGGGTCAAGTCTGGCATCACCAACTTAATTCCCTTTTATCATAGAATCGTAGAATCAATCGGGTTGGAAAAGACCTTCGAGATCATCAAGTTCAACTTTTGATCCAACACTACCTTGGTTCCAGACCATGGCACTAAGTGCCACATTCAGTCTCATCTTAAAAACCTCTAAGGACAGGGAATCCACCACCTCCCTCGGCAGCCCATTCTAATGTCTGATTACTCTCTCTGTAAAAAATTTCTTCCTAATATCCAACTTAAACCACTCCTGGTAAAGCTTAAGATCGTGCCCTCTTATCCTACTGCTGGTTGCCTGGGAGAAGACACCGACTCCCACCTGTCTACAACCTCCTTTCAGGGAGTTGTAGAGAGTGATGATTCTATGATTCTATTAGAGTGTGTCCAGGGTAAACTGACCAAGATAGTGAAAGGCCTTGAGGGCAAGACTCACAAGGAGTTTCTGAGGTCACTTGACTTGTTCATCTTGAAGAAGAGAAAGCTGAGGAGTGACCTCATTGCAATCTACAATATCCTCAAGGGGAGCTGTGAAAGGGGAGGTGCTGATCTCCTCTCTCTTGTGACCAGCAATAGGACACAAGGAAATTGAACAAAGCTGCATCAGGGGAAGTTCAGATTGGACTTTAGAAAAGGTTCTTCACAGAGAGAATGGTCAGTCACTGGAACAGGCTCCTGAGGGAAGTGGTCATGGCACCAATATGTCAGAGTTCAAGGAGTGGATGATGGTCTTAAGTGTACGGTTTAGTTTTAGGTAGTTTTGCAAGGAGCTGGGAATTGGACTCAATGATCCTTACAGATCCCTTCCAACTTGAGATAATCTATGATTAGTTGTCAGAGGTCTGTGGTAGGAGAAGAAAAGAAACTGTAGCTATTATATACTTTTCTGATGGGGCAGGAAATCTGGTAGTTTTGCTGATGGTTAATTTTCAGTGTTTTCTTAATTGCGCCTTAGAGCATCTGGTATTTGTATGAGATTCAAGAGCCTTACGTCACTTTGTGAAGAAAATCAGTTAACAGTCTTTGGCAGCACTACATTGAACATTACATTCTGTTATTGTTGACACTTTCTTCGTATCCATACGTTGAAGGCTGTTCCTCCTATTGACACTAAAATATTGATGCTATTTGTAATTAAATTCCTCCCTTATTCTTCGATCATTTTGATGAGAATATGTAGGAAAAAGAACTTGGAAAAATATGCAAATGTAAACAAATTTGAGTGAGCCCTCAAAGACAGCCAATTAGCATATGTAAGAGTATGCACAGTAAAGCTTTTGAATATTTTTTGGGGTCTAGCCTGACTTAGGAATATAAGCAGTTGCTCTGATATATTTGTACCAAATAATAAGGGTCTTATAGCTAGGATACAAATTATATTGCTTGTCTACCTCTATACCCCGTATTGTGTGGTCTGTTTGTATGGCAAAGAGGGTCCTGCAGTACTGCACTGATCCTGATTCAAAAAGACATCAGAGGTTTCTGTTACTGGCTATTGCAGAAAAGGAATAATATTTTAAACTGAACTGGAGCTTTTCTCTATTATATGTAACGCTCTGTCTTCAGCTCAGTTTGTTCCTCAGTGCTCCAAACTGCAATTTCAAAATACTGCTTAATGCTTCAAATGAAAAGAGTTACGTAAAGGATCACCTAAAAACCCCTGAAACCTGACTTTTTAGAGCATCAATCCAGTTACGTTATGGTTGACTTTGAAAATATTCTAAAACATTGCATTTTCTCTTTCTTCATTGTGGTTCCAACCAAGGAAACATAAAGAAAAGATCTATCTAGCTGTTGCTTGAACACAGTTACACAGTTTTATGGGAATACCAATCTTAGGCACCCCTTTCAACATCAATTTCCTTTTAAATCAAATGTTTCTTATTTGCATTTAATAATAGATTTATTGATAGGCTGTTTTATACACTGAACATGATTTTCTGTTGAGTTTTGGATTTATCTGTGGGAAATAACAAACATTTCAGACAACACTTCAAAATGTGTGAGGAAATTGGAACTGAATTGCACATATGATATTTACACTAGAAATCTTATGTAATGCACAGAGTAATTTGCACAGCAATATCACATTCTCTTACAAAATGCCTCCTTTCCCCCCATTTTTCCACAAAAAGTCTTTAAAAAAATCTTCAAAAAAATCTTCAACTAGCTTAATTTGCTGTACATTTGGAAAGCGCCATTCGTCAAAATTCTGACTTTGAAAATGACATCGCAGTTTTTCCCAGACCTTCTGAAAACAGGCCAACTTCTAGCAAACTGTAACAAGTGACAATGGACTCATGTTAATGCAAATGAGAAAAAATACATCTTCCTATTACCCAGGAAGAATAATAGCAACCTTACTTGACTGTCATACTGAAAGTGCTGAGCCTTCTCCAGTCACACATATATCAAGCTATAAGAAATAAAGAATCCATAAGAGAAAACTCTCGTTGTCTTTCCCTTATTAACATGCTGTGAGAAAATATATCAAAACAAATCCACAAAATTTCAAACCTGTTTATCACATTTACTTCCATATTACCCAGTTTTAAATTGAAAAAAATCTGTCAGTCTGACACTGACTTTTTTGCCATTATTTTGTGGGACAGAACCTTTTTTATGTTGAAAGGTATTTAAAAAAAAGTATTTATTCTACTCTTCAATTCACATGGCATTTTCTTTGATTTAGAGATAATGTAATAAAGATTTATCAGAAATTGGTTTGATGGAAATCATCATCTTTCTCCCAGTTGGCTAATTGAAATCTACCCTATTTCATTTTGAAGCCGTTCCCCCCTTGTCCCCTACATGCCCATATAAAAAAGTCCCTCTTTTCTCTTTTTGATATGGGGATGCTAGTAGAATTGAATAGCATAAGAGAAAGAAGAAATACACTTTGTATTGACAAATATTGCTTCCTTTGCACAGAAGATGCACTTTCTTTACTTAATATTGGTGTACAGTCTTTCATACATTATACAGACTCTAGAAAACTCCCAGAAACTCATGTTTTTGTATAAGCACATTAGTAGCTGAAATGTTAATACCTACCTTATGTGAAACAGATACTGTTTATGCCAGGTTCGACTGAGCTTGGTTTATGCCTCACTTACTTGGACTCTGCTGGTCCAACAGTCAAGTTTACCATCCTTCAGTAGATTGGTTAATGGGACTCTTTCTGTTGCATATATTGCCAAGCATACTACAGGCAGCATGCTCCCAAGGGTCATTTACTTCAATGTAATGCTTTTCTACAACATATATATTTTATGAGTCATGACTTTAAAGATGTGTGTTCTCAGACTGGATCCTTAAAGGAAAGTGTAAATTCTGCTCTTAATCATATCTCTGCAGTTCCACTGACTTCACAGGGACTTCACTGGTGTAAACACAATACATCAACGCACTGTGACAACCAACTGACAGACTGTGACATCTCCATTTCACACAGGCATAAATGGGAATAACTTAAAGGTACTGGAAGAATTAGTACTAACACTTATGCAGAGTTTTAAAGTTACAACAAAATTTAATAGTTACCATAATAATTCTTATCATTATTCATCACCATGACAGTATTGGAAGAATAGATTGTTACAAAATTAATCCTGGCAGTAGGCACCCTACAAAAACCTTATATTAAAATCTAAGTTTCAGGACAACACACTTTTATGTAGAAGAATGCAGAATATGTGCTGTGATTGTGTTTATGTACTGACTATTCTCTGCTGGATCATAGTAGTTTCCTTAGTGTATTTTGTGGGCTTTTCTTTCTGTTTGATGAACTCATGGAACCACTAGTTTTTACTGTGGATAAAAACCCCTGTGTTTTTAAACCCAGTAATCCACCTTCAAGGCTGAATACAGTTGCTCTCCTGTTTCTAACTGCATTGCTTCAGGTTCATGTACCAAGTGGGTATTTGCTGCACCTGAACAAGGCTGTTTTAATTTTCATTATGGCTACCTTTAACTTTTCTTTGAGTCTACATTATATCAAAGGGAAATACTTCTACTCTTCTATGCTTTGGTGCTCCAGAGATGAGCATTCCTCAGGGAAGGTGCTTGCAGTCTTTTGCACAACTCTTCCTTACCCTCTCATTACTTCTCTAATTAACTGATTTTTAATATAGATGTAGTTTCATTCAAGAAATTTTATCAAAAATTATACAACAACAGAAAGGAAAGTTTTCTTCCTCTTTCAGTAAAAAGCCTCCAGTTAAAGCTTATGCAACAACTAATACAAAATATGGAAGACAGGGAAATTCAACCATAATCTCCACTGAAACAATATTCTGATGTGAAAAGAGTAAAACCCTTTCTAGGAAGAGTCATTATGTAATAGATTTTGACCTGTTCTTCCCTTAAATGGAGATTAAATCATTTTAGTAAAAAAAAAAAGGCAAACAAGCTCCCTAACACTGATCTATTATGTCAAAAGTCATATGCTTTCCTCTATGAGAAATGGAAAAAAATTTTCTAGGGACAGTTAGGTGATACTAGGGAATTAATTTAGAAAAAGCCAGAATAGCAATCAAATGCAACCATGCAATGTTATACTGATGATGGTAAGTTGGAAGACTTCTGCCGAATAGTTAATAAAATTTGATTGCATGGAACAGCTGAACATTAAAAAAATACCCTAAAAAGATACCAACTCAGAGATCTTCTACTCTCAAGAGAAACATGACTGCCTGACCATTAGTAATCATATAATTCTCTTTAAGTAAAAAACCACTTGTAGGTAGAGCGATTTTGAACACACTGAAAAAGAGTCTTGGATCATGTTTCTGTTTAAGAAAACATTATTATTAGTACAAGTAGAGTATAACTCCATATAAGAAATATTCAGTATTACCTCCAGGTGAGCAAATTAACACTGTTGTAATCCTGGTAAAATATGAAAAAGACCACTTGGTGAAACCTCAAATTCCAAAAACTGTCTACATTGTTGTTTTGCAGACCATGATGTCATGTCCAAAAACACTTTTTAAACCATTTATCTACCTACCAGGTAACTGAATCTCAAGCCTGTGAATAGATGGGTGAAAATAAACAAAAATAAGAGATCAGTGTATGTAGATATAGAAGTAATGGTCTCATATGAAGTGGCTATGAGATATGAAGTTTGAAGAAAATAACATATACATATATTTCTGACAACAACCAAAGTTTACTTATAATGGTTATAATAACAATATGCCTATATTGGTAGATATTTTTCTGTATGCATAACTTGTGTTTTTTAGGATGGTTAAAACAGAACAAAGAAAAGAATAAAGGAAAAGAATAACATATCCAAAATACTATATTTTGAGGAGCCTAAATTCCACTCAAGAAAATAAGGAAAAAAGGTAAATTCAAACAAATGTTGAGGGTTCAATTATCCTAACAGTTCATCAATAAAACACCACAAAAAAACTCCCATTGTAAATGTGCTTGCAGAGAGACATAGTGGACAACATCTTAAAACATGTGTCCCCTCCCCTGAGGGGGGCTATCACTCCCAGCAGCATAAAGACTCTTCTGAAGTTAACAGCAGGTTAGTATGTAGCATTAGAGCAGAAGAATGAATTATTATGTTTAGCCATCTTCAGAAATAGTCTTCCATTTAGTGTCTCACATAAATCTGATCCCATGAATGAAAATTAGGAAGCCACTTGACACATGAATAAAGCTGTACCAATGCAGTGCTGTACAGATAATACAGTACTGGAATGATCTCCAATTGAGAATCTTTTCTTACCTATTACAGACAGAAGAAATACAATAATGGGTAACATATATTACTTCTACCAGACAGCACTAATTAATTTTCCTTTGCATATTCTGGTGTTCTAAAATGAATTTCTTCCTCCCCTATACACGGGAAAACTAAGAGAAAAATAGGTTAAGCAATGTGGTTAATGAGAAAGTGACTCTTCAGTTTGAATGCCAAGAGAAAGAACAATTTATATATTAGTACAGGAAATTCTGGATAGACTCTGAAGAATAAAATTCTTCTATTGCCAACCAGTGCAAACCCTGAGGTTGAGGCTGACATATTTGCTAAAACTTATGACAAAAAGACATCCTGCTGGTATTTCATTTTTACTTATAAGTATCAACTAAAGAAAAAAAGGTTATTTTGGTTTCAGACTTTTCAAGGCTCATGTGTTCTAATCCTTTGTAACCTTAAACCTTTGAACCTTGGAGCTCACCCCACATTTCTGTAATTGAGACTTAGGGAAACTTTATATGCTTGCTTCTCATACTAGTATTCAGTAGTTTGTTGCAATCTGCTTATGATAACACAAATGCTGTGGTTTTCCCTATCATTATAAAAGTATGAGCTTTAAAACTGCTCTGTCAAAGAAATTAAGATTCTCGTAATAGTTTCCTATATACTTTGTACTTGAAACTGTCTAAGTGACAGCATCCAACGTGAAGAGCTAAGAATATTTTGCTAAGCTATAACCAAATATTTTAAAAGAAAAGAAAGACTGCTTTATGGTGATACATTTATACATATTTTAGCTGCAAAATTCTTTAAAGCTAGTCTTAAACATACAGGATTATAGTGCTTATTCCCTATTTGAATATAGAAAGGTAAAATACAGATTATAATGTAATTTGGATGTGCTTCAAGAGAAACTACCTGAAAAGCCAGATGTGTTTCATAATGTATTGTAAATGTCTGTCCTATTTTTTTCAGTCACTTTGTTTAGTGATGTATATTTGAGCTGGAGTGTATCATTTGGAAAATAAATACTGTGCAAGATTCATGAATATTAACTTCAGAAAAAAGAAAAACAAGGTAAATATAATACATTTAGCTTTTATCTGTAAATATGTATTCACAGGCCACCTTTTAGTAAGTTTCTTTGGTTTTTTAAAGAAGTTAGATTACTTTAATCAGATATAAAAACAGAAAGTATGAGATATTCATCAAAAAAGAAAATCTTATATGATGTGAAATATGTTACATTTCTTCATGGGTAGACAAAATCTTACATAGGTTTTTTAACAAGATTATAATTTATGAATACAAGTAATTAATGGAATTGTGGAAGTGTGTAAACAAGCATCACAATGCCTGTTGCTGTGCATGTGCAATCTGGTTTTGCTTACAGATGAGGTACTTTATTTCTTCATTCTGATGTCCACTTTTCTGCTTATAAATGCAAATACACACATATTGAATTTGGAAATATTAGAAAATATTTCACAACAAAAAAAACCCCCGTTGATTAGCTATTTTATTTCAAAGAGATGCTTGGTGCTATCAACTATGTAGATACTTTAGGTCAAGGTTCAAGGACTGAATATTGTATCAATTTATCAGAATGAACATTTCTAACTGACAAAAATTAACTTCAGATTAAGTTGTCTCTAATTTGCTGTCATGCACAACCAGGGTTTACGAGTTTCTGAAGGGGTGTAAGATGCCTGTACTACTCTCTTCTTTATAGTGTTAGCCCTAATGAATAGCATTTTTAATTATACTTTGCAGAGTGGGAGTCCCTGCAAACTGGGAGAGCTAATATTCATAATCCCAAAAGGTAGGGAACTCTATAATGTGTGTTTCTTTTTCTTTTTCTTTTTCTTTTTCTTTTTCTTTCTCTTTCTCTTTTTTTTTTTTTATTACTGCAATAGATAAAAGGATATTGGACTGTATAGAGAAATGGACAATAACATGATCACATCATAGATGTCATTTGGCTCAGAGGATTCAATGATGGTCAGTAGCTGATTTTCATCAAATGGGTTGTAAAATAAGAAATCTTGCCTTAGAATGAAAAAAAAAAAGGTATCTTTAATTTCAAGTTGCTCTCTCAAGCTCCAAACACCAAAATATCAAGAACATTATTTCATTGGGTCACAATACTGATCTCTAATGGATGCCATGAGTAATTGACTGCCAGCTCAACAATGAAATGCTAACCAAAAAATTTTCTACCCACTTAGTCGATCTGGTTATACGGGTATAACAAAAGCTTTGACAGGACAGACAGGACGACTGTAGGTTTTTAAATGTTCTATCTGAATAGCAATGTATTTTAGGAAACATCTTTACCTTTCAGATGTAAGGTATTTTTTTAGATGATTTTAGTCTTTAGTTATGGACCTCTGCACTTTGAGATTATTAATGCATTTTATAATAAAAAGATCTCTGTAAATCGTGAATCACAGCGAAAGAGCTGAAGCAGATGAATAGACTTGCCCACGATCTTATCCCAAGAGTGCCAAATATGTTAGAAGTGAGTGCAGGTTCTGAGACTGTCATTTTTATTCACTAAGCAACATTCCTATATGAAATTACTAGAAATTAGGAAGAATCAATCTAAACAAAACTTGCTTTTAAAAACATACCCAGTACACTGATTAAATTGCAGCAGTTAAATATTTAACTGTTTTCAGTCAATATTAAGTGCTTTGTTTAATGATGAACCTGGAAAACTTCCCCTGCTATGCATCTGCCTCTCACTTGCCATGCCAGAGGAAGAGACTAGGTAGGAAGATAGGCTGAGCAAGATTACGTCAGCAAATTCTATCACTGCTTTCATTAAAAAACTATTGGATTGTTTTGTCAAATTAAAAAACTAAGCAAAACCCAAACAAAACCCCCACAAAAACCAACCAACCAACCAGAAAAAATCAACCAACACCCTCCTAAAAAAAAACAAACAGAACACCACCACCAAAAATAGGCTACTATCTGGTCAGGAAGGGAAAAAAACCCATACACCTGTGACCTGTGCCTGATATATGAATGACTAGGTGCATCCCATGCTGCACATAATTAGATAAGAAGAATAAGTTGTGGGGGAATCAGTTATGGAAAATCTCCTTCATGATTAATTAGCTTTATTTTTTTTCATGTCTTTCTTTTCTCATCCTTTTCTCATTCAGGAAGGTTGGGAGAGCAAAGGAAGTTCTGTGTTTGTCCTGTGTTCTCACTGCTGAATGTTCATGTAATAGTTTGGGTAGGGAGGGAAAAACCAGACCTTATTTCTCTTGAATCCTATAAAAGCTCTACACTGACATAAATAGAGAGCATGATTATTTTTAGAGGGAAAACTACAAAGGAGAGAGAAAAAACCTTATTAAGCAAAGTTTTTAGTTCTCATCTTTGATCAACTGAATATTTTGGAATCTACTATCCATGATAATGAATTAAGGTACACTAATTTTATGGGGGAAGTTCTTTGGAGCCCATAGAAAACTATCCTCGACTATCTTGGATTTAAATGAGCAGGGATAGTCTCAGCTACTGACAAGTAAAAGATTTCAGTGATCGAATGGGCAGTTTGGAGGAATAAAATATCTGAATTTTTTTCTACCTTTTGTTTAAAGTATGCAATGAGATTTGAAAAGTACAGAATATGTACCTAAACTTTTCCCCATTATTAGTCAATTTAATTTATTTCCTCATCTGAAGATGCAGCAACACTATGCTGTGAAAGTTGCAGGTTGCAAAATGTTAGTTCATGTTTAGTTCAAGAACTTGTGTAAGGTGAGATGAAGTATACTAGCTTCTTGCAGCTCATCTTGAATTTAAACTGAACAATTCTGTGCTGCTTCATTTCCTACTTAATGTAGCTATAAATGTTTTGGCCCTTTGGTTTTCTGTATTCAGTATGCAACCTTTGGTGTACTTAACTGTCTTCCTGCTTATAACTGAGAAAAATGACAGCAGATTTCAGTAGTTTAAAAAGAAAAAGAAGGTATAAAAGGAAAAAAAGAAAAAATATCATAGAAAGAATTCTAAGTGAGAGCAAAAATACGTGTTCAGCATTTAACCACTACTTTAGTACTACCTGACTGAGCATATAAAAGCTACAAAAAATATCCCACAACCTTGCTGCCAAACTGTCAGAAAACATGATCAGATGTAATTAAAACTGTATTAACAAATCACTTAATCACTTTGAATCACAAAGCAGTGATATGAAATGAACTAGTTCTGACAGTGTTGGGTACACAGTATTTGGATAATATTTGTCTTCTACACATTAAGACTTCAGAACAAGAACCACTGAATCTCACTATTTTAAATAATGAGAGGACTTTCCAAGACCTGGGGCTCTTTTTGAGTCCAACTGCCATACTTGCTTGAGTGTTAAAATTTTTCGTATTTAATCTATTGTTAATGAGGGACAGTTTTAGTCAATATGAGAGTCTATTGTTATCAAAACGAGCGCTCCCCAATTGATGAATTGTTCAGGGAGTGTGACTAGAGATCTGATCTAACTAAAACCAAAATTACTAAATCCCCCAAAAGATGATTTTTTTAGTCAGATCAGCAAAAATTCTACTTTAGTTCACAGCTAATCAAACCAAGTTAATCACTCCTCTCTTCAATTGCCTACCCAGTAAGTCTGACATTATCTTCCTGAACAAAGAGAACTTTAATAAGAGATATTAATTCCAAAAGCTGTAAGATGCTGATCATTCTAAAACTCATGAGAAAATAAAACCTCACAGATGTTAGATTGGTTGAAAATATTTTATGCTAAAATGTAGTATATGCAATAATATACAACCATTTTCCATTCAATGCAAATGAATGTTCTTGTGTTGGAATGTGTGAACACCCAAATACCATAAGATTACTCTGAGAATTTTTGCAATTTTTATTAGAGACAAAGGAAATAGTCGTGCTGACCACATTTCTCTATTATTACATAGAGAATTTTCCAATTATTGATTATGTTCTCTGTTGTTTTGGAAAAACAAAAAAGAAAGAAGCAAAAAAAACCCCTCAGAACAATCCTCAAAACTTTCTGGCTTAAATTTGAAGGTTAAATAGGTTATAAGGAAACAGATGAAATTATATGGGTTTTAGAAAGCATTCATAGCCCTTGGAGCAGCAACTTTAGCAAGACCAGCAATACTGAATCAACCTCAGCACATCAATACACTGAGTTCTAAAATTGAAAAACATGGATATAAATTTGGCATAGGCTGCTGATGCAATTTTTGTCTGCATCAAGAAACCAGCAAACTCCACGCACTGTGTCACCACGAGCCTGTTTTTTCTTACATATCTCACTTTATGTTTTCAGTAAAACTGCTTTTGTACCTGCGTTTCTACATGGGAACTGGAGAAACATTATTTACAAAGTGGTAAAATAGAAGTGCCAGATTCACTACCTCCATGAAATACAAAAAGAAACCTGGGGTAAAGGAGAGTCGGCAGAAAGAGAACAGGGTTAAGTATTTGATTCAAATAAATTCACTAAAACAAACTGATATGTGCTTCTCATCTGTGAAAGGTGAAGGAAAGACTCACACTCTTAATAATCAACATCTTCCTCTTTCTCTGGTTCAGGAAGAGCACTCTTCAGCCAAGGAAAGAAATGGTCAGAATATTCCTTGGCTTATGCCTGATACAGGCTGGTGTTTAGTTTTGTATTTTTCACAACATTTGTTGTTGAGCAAAACTTATACCCTCCCCCAGAAAGCAGGCGAGTATAATCCTGTTATTTTCCAGATGGGTGAACAAAAGAGGTTGCAGAAGATTGTTTCTGACAGTGCTGGGAACAAAACCCAGGGGCCAAACCACATGTCAGATTTACATAAAATGTATTCAAATGCAAGAGAAAATGTATTTTTGAAGGTGTTTTGAACGGCTGCTGAGTAATTTGGTAGCAACACAGCATGCTACACTGTAGCTCCCACATTCACATCTTTCATTACTACTAGTCTGCTAGGTGCTGGCAGCTCTGACAAAACAAAGCAAACAGTAGGGGGGATAAAACAATTTCTGTGACAACATATAGATCCTTAGTTCCTAGTGTTCTCACTAAAACCCATCAGTGCAGTAGGAAGTCATATCCACTGTCACTGCAAACGACAGACCAGTACCTCAAACTTCATAGAAGCTGTAGAAGAAAACCATAGGGACACATATCCCAAGGCACAGGTTTGAATTGATGTCACATAAACATCATTTCCCCAAACAGGGAAATGTACAGCAAACATGTGACACTGAAGTTGAGTAAAGCCTCCAGAAAAGGCAGTCCACAACCCAAAGAATAATTTTATTTTAATCTACTCCAAACGTCCATGTTACATGTCTATTTAACACAGGTCACTTGGAGTATGAGCTCAAATGCAAATTTGGCATTTTATAAAGATTTTCTATTTTATAGTAAAGCACAGGGTTTCCATAGACTCAGAGTTTACAAACTATTGAAACAGTTACTATATCCTGAAATACCTTGTAGTGCAGCAGATATTTTTCACACCTCCAGAAAGACAATGGCACCAGTAGTGAGACATTAATTACTTTTCTATGTTCACTATATGCTGACACTTATCATGTCACTTCAAGAATTCTACAATATATTAAAATTTACATTATCACATTATCAATGTTTACAAACCTTATCCAACACAAGACAGCACTAGTTACAATTTAAATACATTAAAGAGGTTGCATATAGCTCACAAAATCTTGCCCACAGAACTATATATGGAGGGAATGGAGGAAAATCACATTCTGTATCACTTCACTGTTGCTTCTATGATATGACCTTGGTCAGCTACCAGCTGCCCACCCAGCCACTTTCTCACCCCTCTCTCTCAACATGACAGTGTGGGGGAATAAGATGACAAAGCTCCTGGGCCAAGATAAAGACAGGTAGATGAGTTATCAATTACCATCACAGGACTGAGTTGGGGAACTTTTTTTTAATTTATTGGAAATTAAAGAGTTCTGGGTGGTAAGAAAAAAAGTGAAAAAATAACCTTCTTCTCCCTAACCCTGTTTTTTTCCCAGGCTCAGCTTTGCTCCATTCCCAACTTCTACATTTCTCCAATCCAAGCAGTGCAGGAGGAGGGTGGGGAATAAGGATCAGTCCATAAATGCTTTTCTCTGCTGCTCCTTCCCTCTCACACTTTCCCCCTCCTCCAGTGTGGGATCTCCATGGGTCACAGTTCTTTCATGAAATACCCACCCACCTTCTGCAGTCCTCACTGCCAGTGCTGGGGCACCTGCACCGCATATATTTTCTTTCTATAAGCTTAGCCTGCACTTTGTTAAAAGATTAAGCCATTGCTGTGTGGACATAAATTTATCAGCTGAAAAAACTAAGTTTTTTATTGCACAGTTTGGCTACTGTCAGTATGATAACAATGTCTTTGAAAATTAGTCCTAGGGCTTTTTAAATATCTGGTTTTTTTCTACCTGCATGGTGTAATACTAGCACAAATCTGCACACCTAACTTGCTTCTGGTGAAGGTGTCTGCCCTCTATTTTCTTCTACATTTACCCACAGCTAAAATTTCCATCCACAATCCACCTCTAGTGAAATGCGTTTTCATTTAATTCTGTATTTCTGACCACATCAAGGACAAGATCAAGTTATGGCCTTGATAAAAATGACAAAGCACCTTTGGATGAAGGTGATCACAGATGTAACAGCAGCTTCAGTAACTCCATAGAAATTCGATCAGAAACTCTAAAGAGAATGAGACAAAAGGCAAGTGGTACACAATTTTGAGCAAGCAGAGAAGAAAGTTTCATGGACGGTTTACAGTCTAATAAAAAGCCAGGTCAATGTGTGCTTTAAAGAAAAAGCTAATGATAATTAGATTAATAAAATAGCTTCTCCAACCTGAATTAACTACATAACAAAATATAAATTCATCACAAAATCAACGTACTTCTGTCAAAGGAAGAGAAATACCCTCATTTCTCTGTTGTATCCCTTATATGAGTTTCTTTCTGGCACTCAGAAAGATGCAGTTACATTTCTTTCTCTCTCCCTCTCTGCCCCGTGATTATTAAGGAGGACTATTTAACAAATAGTGTGAATTTTACTAAATGCTCTCTTTAATCAAGGGACTCAATTTGCAGCTAAATTTTCTTACTTCTGGTATGAAAAACCAGACCTAAACTGACTAGCCTTGAAACAATCAGCTGTCTGATGTCCTGTTCTGTTCTTTCTTCTCTGTATATATGAAGACTATATATTAATTGTCTACCTGAAATTTATTTAGAAAGCAAGGAGTTAGAAAAATAAGGTTATAGCAATTAAAATTAAATAATAACCATCACTCTTTCTTCTTTCCTTCATCCCCCATGGAAAAAGGATATCCAATGAACCATATGAAAGAAAGAACCTGAGGTTCTCTGATGATTTTTGGTCTCAAAGATGGACTGAGTATATACATATATATACATATATATATACAGATCAAGTACCAGGACCTCAATGCCACATTTTTAAAATATTGGCCTCAGAACATTTAGTCTTTTGAACATTTTTCTGAGATAGGTAACTACGACTCCCACTTTAGAGTTGTGGAAACTAAGTAACAAGATGAGATTAGTCAAACTCTAAAACCATATTGCAAGTTTGCTGCTGAGCTGGAGCTGGTCAGCTAGACCAAGAAGAACTGCTCCTTTCTCCTCAGCACACAGGAGAAAATTCAGCTTAACCCCGCAGCAGTCTGGGCTGCATGACTTCACTGCCTGTTTAGTTGTTTGTGAACACCTGCCTTCTGACCCCTTTATGATTGCTGGTGCTTATGAGGTGAATCAAAAAGACCCACACTGGTTTGTTGGGAGATACATTTTCTTCCCCTTCCCTGTAACATTCCTTTTTTTTAACATTCATGCAAAGGCAGGCTAAGTACTGGATTTTATTTTTTTACTGATTTCCAACACCTACAGAGCAAATAGCACTTCCTATTGCTTTCACCTAAAGCAAACCTGTAGAGAATTGCCAGCTGTTACAAGTACACTGAACCAATTTTATTTCTGTATTGATCTTCCACATACAGAACAATAGACCTGAGGAAGAAAATTAAAAAAATGCTTTTTCTTCAGTTTTTTTTTTTTTTGTTGTTGTTGTTGTTTAGCTCTTCAGTGCTCCCAAGTACAGCAACGTAAACTATTATCTCACTTCTTAGGAAGAAGACAACATGACACTTTCATAAGCTATTTGGCAATATACTCTGTTGCTATACTTCCATGTGCTGTGCCAAACTAATAGAGACTAAGGAGTTTCTGAAAAGTCCTCTTTGTGAATCACTGTGTGACCAGACACTGAGCTGATGATTTTTACAGAATTTTATATACCTCAGAAATAAATAAATACTGAAACTGTCAAAATATTGAATAATATCCTTTTTTTTCAATATATCAGATTATCTTCAATTTTATTAGTTTACTATTACTTCTGTAATTCAGTGATTTTTTTTTTCAAGTCACAGATATCTACATTGTTTCATGCAGAATACCTAGTATATCTCCAGTAGTACTGAAATTCTTTTGTCCTAGCATGTATGTGAAAGAACTGTTCTTCTTTCCAAGCAGATCAGAAGGGCTATGCATCCTGCTTCTTCTCTGGAACAGAGGGAGAAGCCACATATTTTGTAATCTTTACTATCTGTTTCACATATTCTCACAAAAACATAAGAAGATGGAAAAGTGAATCACACGAGATCACTATCTATACAGAGAAACTGTAGTTTCTCTGTATAGATATGCATGTGTATATATGCATATAGATATGCTAATAGATATGCATACTTGAAAGGATCTGCATGCACCATTAAAGCAAGGTCTCCTTTAGTACAGGAAGGGAGAGTTCTAAAGAACTTAGTAAAAATTCTAGAAATTAAATGCAGTTCAGAATGCAGTTTAGAAGTTAAATGCAGTTTAGAATTTCCATTATATAATAAACCCCCACTTATAAGTGCTTTATCTGTAACATTGCTTAAAGGCAAATAGTACAATTTTCAAAGCAGATGTATTCAGAAAATGGAAATTGGGTTATATAGACTATTAGAACTTTAATCTTTCTATGTTCCTTGTAGAAACACACAGATTCTTGGAATCCTGGAATTTTAAAATTATAATACATAGCCAAATCTAAAAATAAAAGACAATGAAATGTGCATTCATTATAATATATACCTTAATTCTGGTGAATGCATGACTCAATGTCTTTAGAAGACCTAAGGAACTGTGACATAGAGATTTGGTAAAGAATCATGAAGAAATAACTACTTTCAGCAGAATTACTGCGATTAGCAACAGTGCATTGAAACTGTTTCTTTAATGTGATTATTAATCCTAATACTACGGAAAATGAAATTTTCTCGTTATTATATATTGTTTCTGAAAACTACACTAGCTATTCTTTTTGCTACATTTGATGAATGGCTGCCAGATAAGAAGGTGTTAGAATGTTCTGAGTTATACAGTACTTTTTTCATGCTTTGTGAAGGTTACAGCATGAAAACCTAGCAATTTATTCACATATCTAATTACCAACATGTTTGTAATATGCTTAACAATGAGATGCTGAGCATACATTAGGGATTACCATGACCATTAAGCATCTGATCCTGTTTAAAGATGTGAAAATTGATATGACAATTTTTGTAAGCATTCCTCATTAGTCCTATTTATTTTACCACTTCAATTCTAGTAGGAAAAAGTACAAAGAAAATATACTACCCTGAACCACTTGATTCAAGTGGATTTCTTTAAAATCAGTAACTAGAATCAGTGAAATTCAGGTAATGAGGGGTATTACTGAAGTGCTTGACTTCGTAAAAAAGGACCTAATGAAAACATTGTTCCAAATTGACAACATCAATTACATTCATTATTATTTTCAAGTACGATCCTCTACTTTAAGGTGGAGAATGGTAGAAATACAACAAAATTATTGGCCAGGAATGCACCTTGATGATCAGAAAGATTGAAAAAACCCTTCCATTCTACCACTAGACTATACACACTTACTGGGACAGTCAGTATATGAAATATGAGGTTGGACTCATGTCAAAATGACCACTGACAAGACAGAAGTATTTATTTTTCAGAAGTATTTATTTTTTTTGCTCACCATCATAAAACATTTTTTGTATGTCTTGCAAATTAATGAAAAGTTAAATCTTCAAGTTTTTGTGGTGAATGATTAATTATTTTGCATAGCTATGAGACAGTTATGCCTACAAGCATCTTTTAGGGTGAGTTAGTTCATCCTACAAAGATAAATACAACACAAAATAACCTACTGTGAAAGTTACTGTGATTTTTTTGTGTTATTTGATTTTGTTTGATTATGCTAAGTTGAATTTGCTTATAAATGCAAATACCCTCCAGCAACATTAGTAATTCTAATGAAATATGTTACATTCTTAAAACAATTAATATAGGTTAAAATAACAGTTATCCTTTTTTTGAATAGGAAATACGGTCATCTGTCTCTTATTCTATCAAGAAAAAAGCTTAAAGCTTAAATTGTGGTAGATATCTTCAGGAAGAGAGGTTAAATGATGCTCTCTTTTCTTTTTTTTTTTCATGACACTGAAGGACAGAGAAGAATTTACTATGTCAATTTCAAGCTCGAGGTCAGATCACCTTTTCCAGCTAAAAGTCAGTATTTGCCCTCAGACAGAATTTGATTTAACAGAATACAAGATTTGGCATAAAATTTGTTTACATAAGATTACTAAAAAAATCTAATTTTTCGAACTCCATGTTCAACAGGAGATTGGAAGATGTGTCATGCTAACAGGACTTGAGAAATCTTGTTTAAAATTCAAATAGCTTTATCATTCTTTCTACTATTTTTTTCATGATACTAGCGACACTTATAAAATATATTCTTTTCATCATTAAGGCTTACAACATCAGAATGTTGAATTTTAAGTAGATTTGAAGTTCCAGTAATTGCAACAGATAGAAGGGGTTACTGATGGGATGACAGATTGTGAAAAAGAAGTAAAAAGTATTTTGCAAACCCATTCTTCCATCTTTTCAGAAATGTTCACCTTTTAACACTGACCTCTCTATTTCAGTGGCAGGAGGTAACTTTAAGACAGTCAGCTTTTAGTTGAATGTCCAAAAGGTCAAGTGAGCAATAAGTGTCTGAGAACTGCATGAATTTTTAATTTTTGCCATAATTCCACATACCTATACAGAAAAACTCCTTTAGATTGAATACCTAATTTAAAAGTAGGTATAGGTTAAATAGAATGAATATGACTAATTAGAATTTTTCTTAAATAATATAAGTAATCAACAGCCTCATATTTTTTCAAAGATTTTTTTTCTTTGAAATATAGTAAATATACATTACTTTCTTATGTTGTCTCTGTGGTTTCAGGTAGGTCACAGTTCTCCATCTGTGACTCAGAGCCCAGTTCAGTGAGGTCTGGATGCCTGCCACTTCAGGAAAGGCAGCTGACAGTGCTGTACTATTAGTACTATTGTTAACACAGTGCACATTTTAAAATTTGATACGAAATATCATTCATATATATTGATATGAATGTATTTGAGAGAGACTGAAGAAAACTAACACCTAGCTTTTAATCTGTTGTTTTAGCCCTTGGAATACAAATCTTTGTAGGAACTCAAATGACCTTTAATATAACTCCCTAATTCATGAGTAAGAAAACACAGTGAATATCACTTACATAGTGATACAGATTTTTTTATCTGAGCTAAAAGTAGAATGACACACTATGAATGAGAACATGAAAATATTGTGACATCATATACTTTGAACTGGTCTGTGGTGAGCCACGTTGGAATAAATCATCCAAAATCAGTTAATTATGGAAATTCACTTTTATATCAGAATAAATTTAACCAGCTATAAATTATAAAAATCAAAATAAATTCATAAGTGTATTTTTAAAATAATATTAAAAGGAAAAAATAATGATCAAAACACATGGTTCCTCTGCCCTCCGCTTAACACTATTGCCATAAAAAGCTCAACCTATGTTGAGGATAAAAAAAGGAAGATGAAAGAATCACAGAATCGTTTAGGTTGGAAAAGATCTCCAAGATCATTGAGTCCAGCCTTTGACCAATCTCCACCTTGTCAACTAGAGTATGGCACTAAGAGCCACATCCAGTTGTTTCTTGAACACCTCCAGAGGGGATGATTCCACCACCTTCCTGGGCAGCCTCACCAGACTTTGAATATACATCCTTTTTTGAAACAAGATGTGACAGATAAGCTAGTCTGCGAGCTTGTAAATCTGTGACTACCAGTCCATCACTTTATAACTATAAAAGTCCAACCTGAACCTCCCCTGGCAGAGCTCGAGACCATTTTCTCTTGTCCTGTCACTAGTTGCCTGGGATAAGAGACTGACCCCCAACTTGCTACAACCTCCTTTCAGGTAGTTGTAGAGGGTGTCCTTTTCTACAGGTTAAACGACTCCAACTCCCTTAGCCATTCCTCATATGACTTACTAGACCCTTCCCAAGCTCCATTACCCTTCTCTGGACGTGCTCCAGCACCTCAATGTCTTTCTTGAAGTGAGGGGCCCAGAGCTGGACACAGGATTCAAAGTGCAGCCTCATCAGTGACGAGGACAGGGGGACAATCACTTTCCTGGTCCTGCTGGTCACAAAGTTCCTCATAGAGGCCAGGATGCTATTGGCTTTCTTGGCCACCCACACACACTGCTGGCTCATGTTCAGCTGCTGTCTACTAACACCCCCAGGTCCTTTTCCTCTGGTCAGCTTTCCAGTCACTCTGCCCCAATCCTGTAGTGCCGCCTGGGGTTGTTGTGACTGAAAAGTAGGACCCAGCATTAGGCCTAGTTGAACCTCATGCCCTTGACCTCAGCCCATCTATCCAGTCTGTCCAGATCTCTCTGCAAAGCCTTCCTGCCTTCCAGCAGATCAACAGGACCAGTCAACTTAGTGTTGTCCATGAATTTACCAAGGATACACTCAATCCCCTAATCCAGATCATCAATAAACATATTAAACAGGACTGGCCCCAACACTGAGCCTTGGGGAACTTCACTAGTGACAGACCACCAACTGGATGTGGCACTATTTACCACCACTCTCTGGGTGTGGTTTTTAATCCAGTGAACAGTGCACTTGTCCAAGTAATGGACTTCCAGCTTTCCCAGGAAGAAGAATAGAATTCTTAAGCCAGTGAGTACTGTGTGGAAATAATAAAACAGTAGTCTGAAAGATTTTATCACAGAAATACTTCTATTAGATGAGGGAAAGGTTGTGGATGTTGTTCACTTGAACTTTACTAAGCCTTTGATACTGCTTCTCACTGCATTTTCCTGGAGAAGCTGGCAGCCCATGGCTTGGACAGGTAGAAAACTGACTGGGTGGGTGGGCCCAGAGGGTAGTGGTGAATGGAGTTACATCCAGTTGGTGGCCAGTCACAAGTACTGTCTACCAAGGCTCAGTATTGGGGCCAGCTCTGTCGAATATCTTCATCCATGATCTAGACTTCTGGGGAAGTCTCTTATTTCTGCAGGTCCTTGCCATTTCAAACTTCCATTCTTCTGCATTTTTCGGCCTCCCTCCGTTCTGTATGTGCCAGCGAGGCAGATTTTGTCTGTTGGCCATGGACTGTGGGTCCACTGCAGACTGTGCTTCTAACTACTCTTGTTGTTAAGTTGTACTAAGACCATCCTGGGTCACCAGACTTCGAATATACATCCTTTTTTGAAACAAGATGTGACAGATAAGCTAGTCCGAGAGCTTGTAAATCTGCGACTACCAGTCCATCACTTTATAACTATAAAAGCCCAGTCCAAACTTCCATATAGCAGATTCTTCCACATACTTCCTTGAAGTGTGGAGCTTCTCCTGTGAAGCAGGGATACCTCTTCATGGTTATTCCCCAGGGGTTAAGAGAAAGAGAGAGATCTGCCTACTATCTCATATGGTGAGTTATATCAATCTCTACTTAATGATTGTTTCTTTTACTAGCTTCAATATAATTGCTTTAATATAATTGTTTTGTTACAGTGCACTATATTACTTTGTTATATAACACTTTACTAGTAGATTTTAGGTTTTTTTACTTTTACACTCTGTAGTAAATAATTCTGATTAAGATCTTTAATCTGTTCACCTGCTTGTTAATTTGTAATAATAAATAATTCATTTATATAAATCTTTCTGATTTGCCATCATTAAAACCTGTGGGACAAAGTGGTTTAATCATACCTCTATAATTCCTTTAAATGTAAACCACTAACAAAATCCAAGCCTAAGATAGGTTTCAGCCACACCTAAACCCTTCCCTGAGAAGGAGTTTAGAAAGTAAGGGAGTCCCTTCTGCACCTCAAGACTCACTGGTAAGGCTTTGCTTTTTAAATCTTTGTCTAAGCCTTCTGTTCTCCCATGACACTTATCAGACATGGGCCTACATTCTTTATGTGTCCTTGTGTCATGGTTTAAGCCTAGCTGGCAATTACACACCACCCCCTATCTCCCCACATTATTATTTGCTTAATAATTAAAACAAAGTAGAATATAATAGTAATAGATAATGATAAGAAAAAGGAAAACCAAGTGATGTGCAATATTATTGCTCACCACCTACTAACCGATGCCAGATCCTGTCCCCATGGCTCCATTAGCCCCCCATTCCGGGTAAGTTCCCCAGTTTATACACTGGGCATGACATTCTATAGTGTGGAATATCTCTTTGGCCAGTTCAGGTCACCTGTCCTGGCCACGTTCCCTCATAGTTTCTTTACTTTGTGAACCTCCTTACTGGCAGAGAGTCAGACACAAAAAACAAGCCCTTGACTTAGGATAAACATGAATTAGCAACAAACAAAACTTCAATGTGTTATCAAAATTATTCTCATACTGAATGCAAAGCATGGCACTATATCAGCTGCTGAGAAGAAATTATCTCAGCTGAAACCAGGATATCCTCCTTGAGCATGAATGTTGGAAGGATCTCAAGAGGTCCTTTCCAACCTAAACAATCATGCGATTCTGTCTTTTTCCATTATTGACATATTCCTGTAAGGTCAGTTAATTTAAGATGTAGTGTAAATCCAGAGCATGAAGTGTACAGGAATTCAAACATCTTCTCTTCAAGTCAGTAGCTAATAAGCTTGAATAGCCATAGCAGTTGGTTTGTTGGCTTTGACAGATCACAGATGAAATCTTGCATTCTACTGCAGAATGAAAGTAAAAAAATTGTTTCAGAAAGTGACCTATGTTTCGAAACACACTGAATGTTCTGTTCAAACACAGAATGTTAAACTGAAACAAAACCAAAAGATAATCTGTTTTGTAGTCTTTATGAGAATCCATTTTCTTATTTGAGTTATTCCAGCTAGTATGCCACTCAGAATGATTTAACTAGCTGATCCTAATATTTCAGCTTTTTCTTTTCAATTTTAATTGCATATACCAGAATTTATATGCATTAATTTGATGTAATGCATCTCCTAGGGGACTATTTTTGAGACTGAATAACAGATGTAGTGATTTACCTGTGTAAAACTGTAACAGCTGGATTGATGGAACTGGGATTAAGTCTTACAGAGAACAAACATTATATAGGCATACACTGCAAAAACTTTCCTACCTTATAGTGGCAAATGTGATGACAATTTTACAAAATTTTCAATTTCTATAGAAAAGGCAGTAAACATAAATGTGTATAGTTGTATATACAGGCCTTCTAAAAGTAATTACAACTTTCATTCAAAATTTATTAAATATACTTAATTTCCTACAGTATTTCCATTTCTATACAACACAACATCTACATGGGTATGATTCATGTATATGCTGACTTAAAAGTTAAGTATAGAGTACATAAAATATTTATTTTTAAAACCACATCTAAATGTGTTTTCTTTAACAATTTATGTATTCATATTATAGAGTAGCAATTCTTCAATGTCTCTGAGGCTGCTTTCACTGTTAATCTTCAAACAATTTGAAGAAGGTGAGGTGTGATATATGTGGGTGACATTGCACCAAGATGGCTCAAGTTATCTGACAAAACACCTTTCCATTTATCATTCATCACATAACTGTTGGAAGTTCCAACATCACATATGTTGGAAGTCAGTATTGCAAGTATGAAGCCTAGGCTACACAATGTACCTGCTCAGATACAAAACCTGCTGCTCAGATGTTTCCAAATAATAAAAAAACCCCCTATATTCGTAGGTAACTGGTAATATTGGAAACAATAGCAAGACATCAGAAAATTAATTTTTTTTGTTTACTGATTTAATGCAATCTTCAGTAATACTTACAGACTATCCAGAGTACCCAGCACCTGTAACACTAGTAAAAAGATGACTTCAAATTATACACTAATACGAAAACTTACATATCTCTAGAATAATGAAATGAAATAGGTAAACATCATGATTCAAAATAAACCAACAGATTGTATGGATGGTGATTTACACATTCATTTAAAAAACATTTTAAGAATGCACATGTGTTAAAAAACTTTGTGGAATAGTTCAAACAGCTGTTTTCCTCTTCCGTGGAAAAAGAGGACGTAGGAGTGCAGGTAAAATCATGGACACTGATAATATAATCATGTAGTTTGCAATTAGTACATTACATCTTGCCAAAGTTTCCATGTGGAGGTACAAAAACATGTTGAGGACTTTCACAGTTCACAATGTGCCATCTGCTTTTGAAGATGGAAGACCAAATAAGAAACTTCAGCAGCTTCTGTACCACTGCATGGTCTAGGCGAGAGCTGGCCAAATAACATTAACTAAATAATGTATTTAACAAACAAACTCTTTAAAGACAGCTAAAGGTGCCCTTCTCAGCCATTGGTAAATACTCACATTTATTCTACTAATTAAAGTGTGACAGAAAACTGGAAACAACTACATTCAATATGCTCACTTGGAAGATACATGAAATGTTAATGAACATAATACTATGATCTAGCTCTGTGGGGATGGAAACTTTATTCATTAAATTCTAGAGAACAATTCTGAAAATTCTGCAGGTAAATAAGATGGAAAAGAGTGATGCTATCATAGACAGGCAAGATTTTAATTAATGCTTGCCTCAAATCTCCCAAACAGAAAAGGATCCAGTGTTTTCCATTACTGTGTAGAAAAGACAATCTAAACTTCTTAGGGAAATATAATTTAAAAAAATATCATTTAGAGAAGAAAAGTGTAAGATGTCTATAAAATATCAATATTCCTACACTAAAAGCTAAAATTCACCCCACTATCAAGAAAAATCAAAATCCTTGTGACTTATTATCTCAATTTTTGCTTGTTAAATTTATTTACCGTCAGTCACTGAATTGAAGAAACATCATCTGCTCCCATGACAGTCACATCACTTTAACCACAAAGTAGAGCAAATTTTGCATCAGCCAAATGCAGTTCAGAGCCCAGACATGGAATGAAATGCATTCGAGCTAATGTTCTTTGAATAACTTTCAAGAACAAACCCATAAAACTAATCCAAACTACATTTCAAGCATGTTCTCAAAGCTTTAACTGAAAAGATCAATACAATCTCAACTATGAAATCACAGAAAATTAAACTGGAAGAAATACACATTTTCAAACCAGTAATCAAATCATTCTAAAATAAACGGAAATTAAAACAATGAATGAAACTGCATTTAAATGCATTTCTAATTTCTTTAGGCAAGGTAAAAAAAAGTAGGCAATTTGAGTTTTACTGACTTTTTTTCTATAAAACTGTCATTTCACAAGGACCATAAAGACAATGACTGAACATTTATAACTCATTTAATATTCATCAGGTTTGAAAAAAATGGCCATACCTAAGGAAACCAATCATATAGTTATGAAAAAGGAATAGCTAGCTGTAAACTATGTGAATGTATTAGTTTCTTGCACATGGTGGATTTAGAAGGAAAAAAGTCTGAAAAGGTTACAATCTGCTTGTACGGGTGCTATTGGATGCGGTAATTGTGGCATTTAACCAGTGGAGTTATAGTTGCATCCAGAACTGGAATAACTGTCAAATATGATTCTAAAGACTTATTCAAAGTCAAGTGTAACAGAACTATTGTCCGCCAACCAGTAAGTTTTCAAACAGTAACAAAAATAGATATTTACTGTAGTCTTTGTCTCTTTTTCTGCATTACAGGGAAAAAACCCCACACATTAATTTTTCAGGTAAAATATACGAACAGAATTATCTATCTTCAACAGCCACTGAGAACACAAATCAACGGTTTTGTCATGGATTCATATTTTATTGCCTACAATACAAGATCTTGGAGGGCCACAAATGCCTTCTTAAGTTTGCTTTTTCCTTTGGCAGAGGTTAGGGATGCTTGCTGAAGGGTCATAATTTTATTGCGGCTTGGTGAAGGATATACTGCTTTCTTTAAATTTTAGAAGAACTTGCAAGAATAATCACTAGTCGTTTCGAAGGCCAAGACCATAAACTCAAGTGCATGTAAATCCCTGGCAGTCATAGTCTACAATCATACCTTACAAGTTATTTAGTATGCCACTGTTTCAAAGATAGCAGTATAAAATAGCAATAAACAAAGGTAATGTGTAAATTGAACTGACATTGCTTTTTAGTGTAACAACATGGAGAATGAAGCCATAAATACACAGGTGTTAATTTTCAGGTAGAAAAAGATGGAAGTAAATTTATTTTTCAGTATGAACTTGAACTCTATGAGTAGAATCAATCTTTTCATTGCCATTTAGCTGCATTTTTTGCTAAGATATTATTAGGCTTTGAAATTTGCACAACATTTTAATGTCTTAATCTTATGAAACAGGGGTAATGCTACCACAGCTGATACAGTGTAGACAATCACCTGACCAATGTCTCACACAAGAGTAGTCTCTGAGATTAAAAAATCCCTTAGAATAGTTTACTAATATCAAACTGTATACCTCTATCAAGTACTTTCCCCCGGAAAAAACTTCTATATCTGCCAGATCATAAGGAGAGGAAGGGATAGAATTTCCTTTGTAAATTTTATACACTTTTACAACCTGTACAAAAATCCTAAAATAAATACATTGTCTTCTAATAAGTAATTAAATTTGAAAGTATGCTATGTGACTTTGCTTCATTAATACTAGATGTTAACACTAAGACAGCATAAAAGGAAAAAAAAATACTGTTCTAAATGGAGTATAAGAGAAGAAATATAAGATGGAAATAGAACAGTTTCTTAAATGGGAGATTCTTGTTTATATTGAAAAGAAGATTTATATTTTAACACAAGTCTTTTTCTAAAAGAAGTGGTAAAGCTTACAGGGTAAGCATACAATCTAACGAACACACCCCACCCCAAACAGCCTCTTTTCCCAGTGTCAATGTACTCTGTATACTGAGATCAATAAACCTCCATCATTTTAGAATTTATCAACATTTACATAATAAAGAAACAACTCAAAAGGCAAACACAAAAAACCTTAAGATTATGCTTTTATTTTCCTGGTTTTATAGTAAGAGGCAATTTTGAGAAGTCTGATGTGCATGTTTCAAGGTAAATTTTGTAATCTCCTTCACATACTATACTCTACCAGCAAAAATAGTCCTAGCTAGAACTACCTTTAATTTAATAATTTGTGCAGTAAGTTCCTTCAATTCACAAATATTTCCAGTTTAGGTGCACCAACTTTAACTATGTAAGAAATAAAATATTATCCTAATCACAGTAATTTGAAATTTTATATGGGTGTCAGAATTATTTCTAAAATGATTTTGAAGACTGAATACTTTACCAGTCTTTAACATTACTAATATAAATATAACACAACATTTATATTATTTCTTGTTTACCTTTTACCTATCTTGCACATATGAAATTCCAAGACTAGAAAAGAGTTAATCCATTACCAAGGCATGATACTAATACTTTTTCAAAATGGTACATTAACCATTCTGAGAACTATTGTGTGTACTAGGTGAAAAATGACAGTACTGCTCAGCCACCACTGTATAACGCTGACAGTACAGTTGCATATGTAGATATGACAGCTTATAGAATCATAATGTAGTTTGGAAAAGACTTTGCAAATCACCAAGTCCAGTGAGATGTTGTTAGTATGTCCATTTTTAATTTTTCATCTTAAAGAATAAATCAGTCCTATGTTTAGCACTGGAATTCTGACAATAAATTTAATTTATTCAATGTGTAAATTAACAAGCATAAATTATGAACTCCCCATCTGTAACCTCCAATGTTATGTTTAAATTGTTTCAGTTCTTAAAACAACATCTGTATCTGTAAAAGTATTTGGAGGTTGAAAGATTCATAAATTCTCCAAAGGACTGAAATAATCTTAAATTTTAGTGTGAACTAAAACATATTTTCAATCAAGATTATCTTATTAAAAAAGTTTCCAAATATGCATATAATTTTGCTTTCCAATATGACCTGTCTTTATTGTGAAAAAAAAAAAAAAAAGTGGAATCACACTTTACTGTTCAATATATATGACTAAAACTCTTTCAGTGTAACCCCGTGGTAAATTCTTACCTTATTGTGATAGGGACAAGTATACCCTTGCTAACAGACTGGTTGATGGATACAGTCAGAATGTTCTGAGAGTTTCCACAGCTGAATCGAACGGTTGGTTTTCCTTCCACAAGATACAAGTGAAGAAACTGTTCTCCAAAATTCCTTTCACTAGCTTTGAAAACAAAAATGGAGATAGTCACACTTCTGAAAGTGTAGGACCTCAGAAAACTGTTTCACAGTACTGGTACACCATCACCAACCATAATGCCTATGTGACATTGAGGACTTTTATCCACATACAGGACTCTTCTTGAGTGACTGTGAGGTAAAACCCCAAACTCCGTATCAATTGATAACAGTTAAAAGAAAATAACCAAAAGACAAAATTTACTTACTACCAATGTAGTTGCATAATTCTTACAGAGATCTTTAATTGAAGATGAACTTTTCTCTACATACAGCAGTATCAGTAAGGTGACAGAGGTAACAATAAAAAAATTAAATCATATTCATTCAGATTTTTAAAATGAATTATAGAAGACAAAATTTATAACAGAACATCTCTTTCTTATAAGAGCTATTAAGATTATGAAAAATTCACCTTTCCCAATCAATTATACATTTTAGACTTGGTGAGAACAAAACTTATCTACAAAATATCACACATACTATCACACACTATTTGCACGGTTCAAACTAAGAATAAAAAGATGCCTAAGTTCACTTCCCCTAAATAGTATATTATAAACTGTAAATAGGACAGCAAAATATTTATCTTTAAATGATCAATG
The DNA here is from genome assembly GCF_003945725.1 of Corapipo altera. Classification (NCBI taxonomy): domain Eukaryota; kingdom Metazoa; phylum Chordata; class Aves; order Passeriformes; family Pipridae; genus Corapipo; species Corapipo altera. The sequence continues at coordinate 3,107,038 of NW_020884890.1, forward strand.
GCGCATGGTTCATCTACAAAAAAAAAAGAACTGAAACCTATAGTAGCAAATTATATTGGGTGAGTAATTTTTTATGAATTTGTCCTTTGAATTTAACTGTAATTATTTCTCATAGAAGGTAAGACACATTTCCTGTTTACAATTTTTACTTCCCTTTAAGGCAAATTGTTAAAATGTTAATCTCGTTTTTTCACTGTATTTTACTATATTTAACCGAAGTTAAAGACTTGATAGCTGGGTCATGAAGTTGAATTTACTGCATATATTTGTTTCATGTACTACCACCTGTGGGTAGGAGGCCCCAGGTCCTGGCATGGGTATCAGATATGTGGGAGATTTATGCTGGTATTTGGAGAACCCCTGACTGTGGAGTGCCTAGGGGATGGGTGTGTGAGTGTTGAGTGAATGAGGCCCTGAGCCATGTGAGTAGGAGGCCCCTGTGGTGGGTCAGAAGGCCTGGGATCTGGGCTGACTTTCAGCAGCTGTGCAGGCCAGGCCTAGAGCTGTTAGAGGAGGTCATAACTTAGAACACCCCTTAACCTTTTTATTCTGAAAAGTAAAAAGAGTGCACGTGGATTTGGGACTTAGAAATCCTACTGGTTTGTAAAGAGAAAATTATCACCTTTAATTTGGGGAACAAAACAAAAAGAAAACAAAAAGAAAACAAAAATCTTTTAGCAGATAAAGGCAACAGTGTCTGCAACTACCTGATCATTTCCTTTTGTCTAGTTCATAGTAGAAACAGTTCACAACATAAACTCCCTCCTCAAGAGCAGCTTTCTAGTCAACATAGCATTTCTTCAGTCTGTTACAAATCCTGATGTCCTACTGAAAGTCTTTTATGCTTAGACATATTTCGTATTCTGAATACCTAATTAAATCCAAGCTATTTTAATTTGACCGAATTTTATGCCTTTGGCTTTTATGATTTCCTTTTACAATAGTCCGATAATTCTCTTTCAAAACGTATTACCCTATTGCTGTTAAAAGAGTCACTACTTTTTAACCCTTACATAACTGATTGAATCATTTGTTTCCTTATCTTCTCCCCTTCCTGCACATGCTGTTCCTGACATTTCCAATTTCTACCAGTAAGTAAATCTCTAAGCTATACTGAAGTCAGAGAGAATAAAATGGGAGAGGGATGTGAATGTGTATACTATCAACATCTTGAAAAAGTGAAGTTACAGATGAACAGCTTTTTTCTCTTCTCCCAGTGAGTCATTCTGTCCATTCACATTGCCCACTAGTGAAAACTTGGAAGAAGGTCCTCATTATTGCCAGTAAATTAAAAAATCTCAGACAGATCCCCAAAAAACAGCATTATTCCTCGAAACCTCAGTGAGCGTTACTGCCTGAAATCCAGGGAGTGCTTTTAAGTCACAATTACAGGTGACTATTAGAATTCTTAATATTATTTGCTAGGTGGTATGAGATCCTTTGAAAGGAGAGTCCTTTAAATCTTTCTATAGTGAACATGGGGAGACAATGTGAAAGAGCATATACTGCCTAGCATATATGGTGGGCAGTTATCTTCAAAGTAAAAGCTTGAGTCCTAAACAAAACATTTGGGTTCTGGGAACTGACAGATCAGGAACCATCTGAGAAAAAAATCTTGTTGAATATCAGGGGTAACATATATTGACCTTAGTAGAGACTATGTGAGAGGATCCTGTCAAAGAAACCAGATCTCAGCAATCGTCCTTTCACAGAAAACTGCAAGGTGGTAGGATATTTTTGTAGTTCAGTGTGATGACAGGTATGTGGTCACTGAGTTCAAATGATTGCCTAAATAAAAACCAGATTTAAATTTCCATAAAACTATGGGGTGATGTTTTATTAAGTAAAAACATATTTTGACATGGAGGAGGGATATTGTGAAACATTCTGCTTGAGAATGCCAGCTGAAATAAGAGACAAACAGACTACAACTGAAATGGCTGTAGTGCCCATCTTTAGTTTCAGAAAGGAAAGTAGAATATGGGTAAATCTGGAAAGCAGAGCTTCTGAGCACACAGGAAATAATTTAGGAGCACAACTTATGAAAATGTTGTCCCTAGGGAATGCTATAAACCTGGGCCGTGATATCTGAAATTCAATTGTCAGAAGTTATAGACTATCATATATAGTAGAAGTTAAACAATCTGTCCTTGAAGGGATTGTGAGCAGCATTGTGCCAACTCTATTAAAAGCGAAAATGATGAAGTAAAACTTTACAGCTTCATCAGGTTTTTATGATCACTTACAATTTATGGTGCTTTGTGGTTAAATATCACAATTTGTTTTGACATGTTGATGAAATTAAATCATGCAAACAAGTAAAATCATTAAGGAATAGAATAAAGAGTGTATGAATGCATACTGTGTTCAACAAATAAATAGTTCTCAAATGATGGCTAATCTTTATCGGCACAAATGTTGTGTATATATTAAAACATTTTCTTCTGACACATTTAAACAGAAATCTTCTCACATTCTACCAACAATTTAAACATAAGGTAACTGCAAAAAGGCCAGATAGTCTGTTGACTGTTATCATTAATATATTTCTTAAATAAATACTGAAATAATGAAAACATTATAAGTATATTTTTCTTTATATTAAAACAGATGATGGTTTATAATCTACTAAAAATAATGTGCAAAGCCACTCCTCTGGCATTGGCCTCTTTGTCTCTTATATATAAAGTAATTTTCTATAAATCTCATTCAAGATTCTATGGTTCTATAGTATCTTACCTCTTTCCTCATGTTTCTAACAGGAAATCTATTTTTGGTTGCCTCTACAAATAACAGTTAGTCCTTGGTATTCGTTACTTTCAACCAAACATTGATAAAATCCTTGCTAATAAAGGCATCATAGAGGAAAATTATTTTCAACAACAGTATGGTGTGATTTAGTAAAGTGACATGCCTAACACATTTGCTGATTCTCATACTCTGCCCATTGATTGACCTGTTAAGTAGGCTTCTTTTCTGTATATATGTATTTTATTTTTCTTATATATATTTGAATGTATATATTTGCACTAACTGCTAAAATGTATTTCAACAACGCATTGAAATTTTAGAGCACTCATTTTTTATTTTATGACTCTGACTAATAATCTTGTGTATCCTTTCCATTTCAAATCTATTTATATATCAATAGCATCTTGTCTGAGATTTCTCACTGTAATTAAATGTTTACTAGTTATCTGCCAGAGAAACAGATGTAGCCTCATCACCACCTGGTGATAACAGGTGTGTTTGTAAAATGTATAATCTGAAGGTGGACTAATTTAAAAAAAAGTAATAAAAATCTGTAACTATTTTCTAGTAAAATACATCTGAAAGAAGCAGATCACTGTGATATTCTTCCTATTAAAAAAATTATTTTGACAAAAAGGATTTTTGCTTTATGAATGTCTTAAACTTATTGTAACCTTAATTATGAAGCTATTGTTAACATGCGTATATTAACAGAATATGAAAATTTTGGGAATATTAACACTTTTAATTCTGCAGTTCTTGTACCTAGTGAGTGCACAAGCCTCAAGTTATTTTCTGCTGACAGTTCATTCCTCAGATGTTTGATGGTAACATAGCTTCAAAAAAGCAGCAGTAGAAGCACGAGTTGTACTACTATTAAAAAGAGAACAGCTGACAACACCAGCTCCTCTTTTGAAGTCGTTAGAAGGGAAAATGAAAGACAGAGCAAGGAGCAAAGAATTGAGATGAAAGAAGAACAGAGGGAGCATATGAGGGAACATGCAAAGGATATACTTTTCTGACAGAAGAGCTTGAGGCCTGCGTTCAGAAATAATTAAAATAATTAAAAACTTCCAGATAATATGTATAGACACATAGTGTTCATTCATAAAACACTAGAGTGATTTTTATTTAAGAATTTTTATAATATTGTATTTTAAATTCATGTAAAACTAAATAAAAATATTGATATGGACAATCATGACAAATATTTTTATTATTTGGAAAGGAATCTAATTACCAGAGAGACATAAAACAAAAAAAAGAAAGAGTGAAAAAAAGGAAAAGAAGCTGGGGGACAGAGCCTGATAAAGTCTAAGTAGAACTGTAAAGCTAAATAGCAACTGATGTTAAATACAGTACTAGAGTTCTACAAGATATGCAGTCATCCATTACTTTTTGTGCCCGTGTTCCACAGCCAGCAAGAGATCCAATTTTACTTTTTTTTTTTAGCTTAATAGAAATCTAAGCTTGGTAGAAAACCTATCGGTCACCAAAAGAGTGGAGTTTTTCAAGTTAGTTAAAGTCCTGTTTTAGGGATAACAAAGTGAATGGGAATGTAAGTATGGTGTGCTACTGGGAATTAATGAATAAAAAGTGAAACAACTGCTTGAAAATACGTAAAAATTGTCCCAAGGTCCTGAAGCTACCTCAGCTCAGCGTTAGGGTGATAACTGAACTCATACCATTCATTCTTATCCTCCTTTCTTCCTTCTCTCTGGGTTCAGGAAAGGACAAGAAGGGAACTGTGACACTGCCCATGGAGGTCTCAGATGCAAGTAACTGGAAAGTGAAAAACTGCATGGTTCTCCACTAATACCATTCTATCTTTCCAGAAAGTGGAAAGACAAATATTCTAAACAATGTGAAGTCCAACGGATTAGTGGGAATGGGGGAGACCTCCAGGCTTTAGGCTGCTAGCCTATTACCTGCGAGGTGAATGCCCTTCCCCCTGCCCCAGCACGTGGCCCTGCGACCCCGCAAGGAGCACACAGACCACCAGGGAGGGATGGACGAAAGAGGAAGTTTATTGTGGGGTAGGGGTTTATAAGGCTTTCAGGAGGGTCAAAAGGGGACCAATCACAAGTTCAGGGTCACATAGAAAAAACAATCAGGTGAAGGGTCAACAGCCAATAGAAAGGAGTTAACAAAGGCCAATGGGAACCACTTCAGGACACCTTCCCAGGACACCTTGTGTGGGAGCACAGGGGCTGTTGGGAAGAAGAGGCAATGACTCTGCAAAAAGGTAAAAGCCATTTTAAAACCTGTTTAAACCACCTTAAAAACTTCGGTTTCTGTAACATTTGAACTGCTTTCATTTTCTTCACTAATCCATCTCTGACAGGACTTCTTCCATCCTGCATATGGCAAATCCATTGCCACAGTAAAGTTCTCAAATACTGCTGTAATAAAATCTCTGTGAACACCTCAAAAATACCATATTAATAATTTTCCACAGGCAGTATGGTGAAATACCTGAACCACTATTAGGTTGCATGCAGGATGAGTACATGATCTAGAAAAGAAAATGGAGGGTTTTTTTTTCACAGAGATGCTTACTTAGGGCTTATATGTAGATAGCAAGGTTTACTTTAACTTTGACTGAAAGCCAATTACTTTGCATTGATGAGACAAACAAAATCACTAAATGCCAAATATATTCAAAGTACTTCCAGTGACCTTCCTTGAATTCTTCAAGGGCAAATAACTCCTCTTGAAATTGAAATAACTAACAAGTACAAAACACTTCAACATAAAGAACTGCCACATAACCTCTTATCCATGATTCTTAGCAAAGTCTGCAGCACTGTAGCTTAGGTAGCTGCAGCAACAGCCCAGCTATAACACACAAGGACTTGAGATACCATTTTGAAAAGCAGTAAACATAAATGTTCAATTGGGGGGAACAGTGTTTTACATCTAAATTAAATGTAATACAAATAATAATAAAAGACATAACTAAATAATGCCATGAAGCTTATATTACTTTTAACCCTGGCTTACAGATATGTATATATTGCAGGTGAATTCACATATATTACTTCCATATTAATGTAAAACCAACAAAAATTATCAAAATTATTTTCGTTATATCAATAAGATTTCTTTATGTAGAGAAACCCTAGGAAGCTGCAGCGAACTGAGAATGCTCCTAATCATTTTGCCTATCTGGAGTAAATTTATCAAGTAAACATATTTTTCTATTTCTTCTTGGGTTCAGGAAAAAAATCACCTCTCTTTCCATGTTTTCTATTTAGACAGAAATTGCAAGATAAAATATACAATAATATACTCAACTAGCAGAGAAGGCTGTTTTTTCTTGCTGACTAGTGACAATCATACTTCTGTCTAAGTAAGTTTATGCCATATATTGAGGAATGAAATATGCAGGCAAGAAGCAACTTTTTTTATGTGGTATTAACAGGCATATGTCCAGGTCTGGAATTAACTCTCTGGGGACCACAAAAGAATCCTCTGAAGTGTGAAATCACAGCAAATACTGTGAAATATGGCAAAATTGCAGAACTTTAGATGGCTCTGTAAATCAAGAATTCAGAACCAGGATCAAAATTATAATATGTGAGACTCAACCCAACTCTGGAGAAGCTGTTTCTCTGTTACAAGTTGTTCAAAACTTCTTCAACATTAGTATTTTAGAGCTGTAACACTTACAACTGGAGTCATATGCTTACTATGTTCTTTCTTGTCAGGAAGCAGCATTTTCAGTTGTAAGTTATGTTTTGCTCAATGAGTCATAAATTAAAGAACTTTCCAGAGGAACACAAGGAACAATGGTTAGAATTTTATAATGCATCGTGCATTAGAATACCAAAAGGCTTCTACTGCATTTTAATGAATCATTTTGCTTTTGAAGAGGAAACACCAGCTGATGTACACTAAAGTTAATAAGGACCTAAAGGAGCTAAAACTGATACTTAGTTTCAAGTATCATTGGTACTCACTGTAAAGGATTGTGCCATTTAGAGAAGTTGTTTTCACTGTCAAGTACAGTGTCGTCAGATTGCTTGTTTCCTGCCCAGATGCAGTCCTGGTCTCAGATACAGATGTCAGAGAAGGTAGCTCCAAATAAGAATTTCCAGTGAAGGATGGAAAAAACAGCGTTGCGTCTGAAATGAATAACAAAAAGATAATTTTATTAATTTATTACAGAATAAAGTAATAAAATGCAATATAATTAGTGAAGCACATTTTAAAATATCCATTCTCCTGCGTACCTGTGTAATCAACTATTTTATTGATTGAGCATAAAATATTCAAATCAAATATGCAGAAAATGAAAATGTTCTAGCATCTGTGTATTACCAGAAGTGAAAAGACCACTGTAGGAGGGACTACAACTAGAAGATGCAATAAATTTCAAAAGATTGTCACAAATTTTTATCTTTACAGATGTGGCCATGCAGAACTTCTGTTCTATGATTTCCCTGTGAAGTACTTTTGGTTTATAGTTCTAGATAATAAAAAAGTTTTCTTCATTTTAAATATACTCGTATTTCTGGTCTTGAAATTGTGATGAGGATACCATCGGGCAACATGCACATTTTTCCTCTAAACTACTCCTGTCTTGAAAGCGAATATTTGCAAAAGAAAATTTTTAACTCTGAAGGCTTAACATTTGCAACATTTATTGCATTAATTACTTTAGTCATTATGGTTTGGGGTTTTTTTACCCTGTAGCCATGATAATAATATCATTAAAGTAAGGAAAAATAGTCTAAAACTAATTGAGGTTGGGCAGAATGTCTTCCTGATGCCTTAAGCATTCTATTTGAGCAACGCACCTTAGAGACCACCCAAATTCATCACTGGGGATATGAATAAGGAATAAGCAACAAGAAAAAACAGTCTGAGGTCAGGCAATTTTTTTCAAATAAATTTTTATTTTAATGAACTAAAGGTATACAATGGATTTGTGACTGGTGACTACACATAAGCATGACTAATACATGGGGTTTTTTTCAAAATTTTTTTTCACTTTATTAATTTTTCGTTTGTTTGTGAATCTGATCATGGTTTACTCTTTGCCATTTTTATTGGACTTCAGAAGAAAGGACAAAATGAAGTGCCCAGATAAACAAGCGTGTACTGAAGGCCAGTCATTAAAACCACCTCACACCCTGACAGAAGAAGAAAGTCAGGACGGAAAGCAAGAAGGAGTTTGCTTTAAAGTCATAGGTCTGGAAAAATTAGGACTGTTGGAGAAAGTGAAAAAAACATGGGTTGAAAAACTGCTTGGAATGTGAGGTAAAAGTCAAAGACATTACAAATCAGAAGTAGACCTGCACAATTATGAAAGCATTGTTAGTCTAATTGAGGACCCCTGGTGGTCTAGTGATTAGGATGCAGCACTCTCACCGCCGCGGCCTGGGTTAGATTCCTGGTCAGGGAGTTCCTCCAGGCAGATGGAGTTCGTTCAGCTCTGTAAGGCCATCCGTCTAAGCGAAGGTCACTCTAAACAAACCTATGTCCTGAGGACCTCGCTGCCACCGTCCAAGCTCACTCGGCCCCGGCAGATGAACCTCAGGATTAAAGGGTGGGTTCAGTTCAGCGCACACTATGTCTCACCTAAAAAGTCCACTGTGCGGGCTCGAAGGGTAATGACCTTTCCCAAATCTTCATTCGTGAAGACTGGCCATGATGTTAGTCTAATTAAATTCATACTTTCAAGGGATACATTATTAGGAGATTGAGCCACTGTAGTGCAGGGTCACAAATATGATTAAGGGACTGGGGCCTCTTTCATATAAGGAAAGGCTGAGAGACCTAGGACATCTAAGACTGCAGAAGAGCAGGCTTGGGCAGATCTTATCAATGTCTGTAAATACCTAATTGGAGGGGATGGAGGTGAGGAGCCAAACATTTTTCAGTGGTGCCCTTGACCACAAATGGACACAAATCAAAACCAGGAACTTACACCTGAACACATGAAAACTCTTTTTCACTGTGAGGGTGGTCCAACACTGGCATAGGTTGTCCGGAGAGGTTTGTCAAGTCTCAGTCCTCAGAGATTCTCAGAACCTGAATGGGCATGGTTGTGAGAAACCTGCTCTAGGTGATCCTGCTCTGCTTGAGCAGGTGATTGGACAAGATGATCTCAAGAGGTCCCTTCCAAAGTCAACAAATTGGTGATTCTGTTATCCTTCTGTGTAAGTTTTGAGCTGGCTCTCTGCCAAATTGCTGAGACCCAGCGAAAAGACCCTACTCCCCAGAGAGGGAAAAAGAAAAAAAAAACCCAAACAGCCCAAGCTATATATATTTACAATTATATATACAATTTGAATATATTGTACACACGATAGGGAGCTCCTGAGGGGGGAAAAAGAAGGGGAAACAGGGATAAAAAAACCCCCAAAACACTAAAACAAATATCCTCCAAATATACACCGTTACTATAGAGCTAGTAAATAAATACATAAGAAATGAATTAAATACTTCCTTGAATGAGCAGAACTGTGCGAAGCACCAACCAGCTCCCCCACGCCTCCCGAAGAGACTGGAGATAACGACAGGTCTGAGCAGCAGGCCCTGGCCTATACAAGCAAAGACCATCTGCTGAGAGACCTGTCGTCTTCAGCCACCAGAAGAGAGAAGAGAACGAGCTCTCTTATCTGTGCCTTTTTATATGTTGTGTTACGGGAAGCGATGATACGGAATACTTCTTTGGATTTCTGACCCTGTTGCTAAGGAAGGCCTAAAAAAATCCAAAAGCCAACCCACTACACCTTCGCAGAGAAGTTCTATGCAGACAACCTTAATTTTTATTCTTCAGGTCCTGTGCCTTCAGAAACCTCAGTGAAATTCAACACTCATAATGTAGTGGTATATTGTGCAGCTAAAGCTCTTAAAAAGTCTTTTATAAAGCAGTTTTCAAAAAAACTTACTCAACTTCAAGATTAATTGTCCACAATTTATTTTCTACATTGAAAATAATATTCTGTGAAGTTTCTTTCATCTAGGTGAAGGGGAGGGGGAGAGGAGAAAGAAAGAGAAGGGTTATCTGGTCAGTCTTGAAAGGAAAGATAATCTCATCAGTCCTTTGGGAGGGATAGTTTCCTTCAAAGGAGAGATGTCCCATAAAGACTTAAAACTTTCAAGGGACTCCAGTACCCTGCATCCAGAAATCTCTGCACTAATGGTCAGTGAAAACTACTGAGAAAAAAATGTTATTTCAACTTGGTGTCTACACCTGCAGTGCTGTGCCCAAAGCAGCCTAGGCCCTCATCACCAGAGCCATGAAGTCCTCTCAGAAATCAGCAAAAGAGATACAGCAAATACAGATTTAATCAGAGACAAATGCATACCTGGCCAACAAAGCCATCGAGAATTGCCAAGATGCAGAGCACATCTTCCTCCCTACGGAGTGCAAGCTATTAGTCTGCTGATCCTTAACAGACGTTTTCTGCCCTGAAGCTGTACAACATCTGCAATCTGTTGTGAGTCTACAACATCAGTAAAGAGTCACTGAGAGCACAGGGATTAGTCCTGTCCTTGGATGAAGGGTCTAAGTGGGAGAAAACAGATTTACTCTGTGTATTAAGAGCCTAAAATCTAGGTTTGTGATGAAATACACAGATAAAATACTATGGGCAAAGCTGCTAGTCTGGAATAATTTTTCCACTTCCCTCATTCTACTAAACTCTTAATTAGCAGAAATTAAAGTTCCATGCAGCACTGAGCATGACTGTGCACTGGTAGATTCCATGATTTATAGCCAAAGAGGGCATATGCTGAACTACAGTAAGCTAATAACAGGAATACTATCGATGCCAGCTACAACTCCATATAAGGCTCTACCACAGTATTTTTGTATTGTTTTCTAGCAATATTTACAGATCTTCATATTTTAAGATGGTTGCTGGCAATAAGTAATTTTGTATTTAATTTATTTCACAGGACAGGTTAACAGAAGAAATAGTCCTAACCTGGGTCCACTATCTAACACTGTCCATGACTACAAGGGACTGTTCTCCACTGGGGTGGTGGTCTCCAAAGTGGAGTGCACCCTAAGGGGTTCTCAAGACAATTCACTGGGCTGCAGAAAAAAATATATTAGAATTGCAGTAGTACATGTAAGTAATATATAAATAAACACTTACACATACATTGGTGATAAGTCCTCAAAAATTTTTCACTGATGGAGTGTGCAATTAAAACGGTTTAAGGTTTTTGAGCAGAATGTAATTTTTGAGATATTACCTGTTACTACAACAAATAGAGACAAATGTGGCACTATGCTAATAGAAGATAGTGAGAAAGCTGATACAGTACAACTTTTCAAAGTCACAGAGTTCTTTTAAACACAGTGTATGTCCCTGCTTAATAAGCAAAATGGCTTAATGAATTTTAGTCTCCAAATTGTATTTTTAGATATGTAAGTTTGATAAAACTTGACCCTACCTGCATACAAGCTTCATCTTTAGATAAAAAAAATACGTCAGTGATCAGGAAGTAGTATAATACAATAATAAAATAAATATATATGAAATACTCTGTAAGTACACAGAACAAGCAAATATAAGTAGCAACAGCTTTGCAAATCTCAATTATAGTGGAAGAAATAAAAATTTTCTAACTTATACAAGAGTAAAGGGAAGAACAGAATTTTCCACTGCTGGTAAAATAGAATCAACCTGTTTCCACTCCTACCTCTAATTTTCCATTTTCATTCTTTGATTTTTATGACAAATATGGCTTAGTACTGAATTCTACTGAATTCTATTAAAAATAGTCTTTTCAGTCTTGAAGATGGCAGGACTTGTCAACTACACCAGCCATCGCTAAATAAATTCAAATGAGAAATAAGAAATAATTTTAACATCACAAAATCTTAGAAACAGAAGTAATGTGTTCATGTTCTGGTAGCAGAGATCAGACCAAACATCTGACTAACTTGTCTATAATCTGCAGGGTAGATAACTTCATTGAATGTCCTTGGTCCTCCTTAATAATGAAAATAAATGGTAATCCTTGAATATGATTCTCCTGACCTAATCGTGACCTAAACCTGCCTATTTCTCTCTACTTGTTATAAAAGGACTTGAGGGTCACTAGTTTAGCTGTAAACATGTACACCAGCAACATCTGAACGTAGATGAACAATTCTTACTCTTGATGTTTGTGCATCAGAACTAAATTGTCTACTGGAGAATTTTCTTTAGGCAAAACTAAATTAATACAGCAGCTCTAAGTTGAAATGTTAGAGATATGAACTGAACAGGATGTCAGAATATTTAGTCAGGGACTTAAACTCTGAATTTGCTGTTTGCATCTTTCTGTTACAATGGTAAAAATCCTCTTACAGGTATCTGAAACATGGACAGATTCTCTGCTTGTTCTTCTTTTCCATCACTCAGAGAATATAATAGAAGCACAGCTGCAAAAACTTTGTCAGCTCTGGATCTCTTTCCCCCCGTGGTGTGGGGCGGCCCAGTTCAAGTTCCATTTCCATCTGAGGAACCATTTCCAATGGCTTAAGTGGATGGGGGGGGAACTCCAGTGCCAGGGGTTTCTTCAGGTCCTGAACCTGGAGGGGAGAGGTGCTCTCCCCTCCTCCCACCCACATGGCTCCATGGCAGGCACAGAGACAACACACTGACGTGGAGAGGAGGCAAGAGAGAGTTTGTTGTTGGGGGTGTTACATTTATAGGGTTAGGAGGACTCACAGAGTAACCCATTAGAAGTCTCAAGGGGCTTACAGGAACACCCAACCACAGGAAAGGATTAACAAGGTCCAGTGAGAACACCTTAGGACATCTTCCCAGGACATTCCTGCATGGGAGACAATAGTCCTTCACAGGGGGTGTCGGGAAGAAGAAAGCATGAGTTAGCAAAGAGACTACAAAAAGCCATTTTGAAACATGTTTAAACCACAGTTTTCTCATATACTGCAGATTTACTGCCACAGTCAACTGATGCAGCAAACCTTGTCCGTATTATCAAGAATGGATGTGTTCCCAGCAGCCAGAAAGTCAGTTAAGCAGCAATATCAAGAGACTGATGAATACATGATTTGCTCTATCCATCTCATGCTCATAGGATATCCCAGGGAACCAAATTTAACCACCTAAGAGTAATGTATTCTTTTATCTCATGTTCGCAGTGTGAAGAAAATCAAAGTGAAATAAATATGATTTAGAAAATTCCTAGGGATTATGTCTGGGACATACAAAATCTGACTTGGGTATTTCATAAAGCATCACATGCACCTACAATAGTAGAGAAATAAAGTAATCATTTCTTACAAAATAATTGATTAGCTGAGTTCAGTTGTTTCAAGACAATAAAATATGAAATAAATCTCACCCTTGCTGCTTTCATTCATTTGTTTCAATACACAAAAGCCTTCTGCTAGCTGTAACTGAATTCCTACATCAGGAGGTAAAAAATCCTCATGAAATAAAATGTATAAGTTTTCTTTTATCAAGTCAGCCTAGTGTCTTGTTGATAATGCTCTCTGCTATCAACTGGGAATTTTGAATTCAGATTATTGACTTAATCTCTTACTTTGCAGATTGCTAGAGGTTTTGAATGGCAGAAAGACTGTATTTAATTGAGAAGACTTAGAGGAAGCATGGAGGGTCACATAAGCAATCCTTAAGAGCAGGACATTTATTTGTTTTCATTGAAGAAAACTGCCATACAAGTAGAGCAGTATTAGATGCAAAGAGTTTAAAAAATTCTAGGAAAATAAAGCTGAAGAAGCCTGTCAAACGTGTCTGCAAGGATACAATGAAACAGAACATAAGCAGGGATGATCAAAGGGATGGTATGGTTTCTAGAGGGAGAAACAGAACAGACCTATTCAACATGCAGAGGAAAATGTGAGTGAAAAATGACAACTCAATGTTTTGCAAAAATAGAAGCTAAGGGCGCGCAATGTTATTATCAGGTCACACAGTTGAAAAACAAAAGGATATCTGGACCTCAGCAAAGCCTTTGACACAGTCTCCCACAGCATACTCCTGAAAAAGCTGGCAGCCCATGGCTTGGACAGGGGGCACCCTCTGCTGGGTTAGGAACTTGTTGGAGGGCTGGGCCCAGAGAGTGGTGGTGAACGGTGCTGCATCCAGTTGGTGACCGATCACTAATCCCCCAGGGATCAGTGTTGGGCCCAGTTCTGTTTAATATCTTTATTGATGATCTGGATGAGGGGATTGAGTGTACCATTAGCAAATTTGCAGATGACACCAAGTTGTGGGAGTGTTGTCTGCTGGAAGGCAGGAGGGCTTTTCAGAGGGACCTGGACAAGCTGGAGAGATGGTCTGATCGCAAACGGGGTGAGGTTCAACAAGGCCAAGTACTGGGTCCTGTACTTTGACCACAACAACCCCATGCAGCACTACAGGCTGGGCACAGAGTGGCTGGAGAGCAGTCAGGCAGAAAGGGAGGTAGGAGTTTGGATTGACAGGAAGCTGAACATAAGCCAACAGTGTGCCCAGGTGGCCCAGAAGGCCAGCGGCATCCTGGCCTGCATCAGGAACAGTGTGGCCAGCAGGAGCAGGGAAATGATTCTTCCCCTGTACTCAGCATTGGTGAGGCCACACCTTGAGTACTGTGTCCAGCTCTGAGCCCCTTAGTTCAGGAAGGATATTGAGGTGCTGGAGCAGATCCAGAGAAGAGCAGTGAGGGTGGTGAAGGGACTCAAACACAAGTCCTATGAGGAGATGCTGAGGGAGCTGGGGTTGTTCAGCCTGGAGAAGAGGAGGTTCAAGGGAGATCTCATCACTCCCTACAACTACGTGAAAGGAGGTTGTAGCCAGGTGAGAGTCGGTCTCTTCTCCCAGGCAATCAGCAGTAGGACAAGAGGGCATGGTCTTAAGCTTTATCAGGAGAGGTTGAAACTGGATATTAGGAAGAAATTCTTTACAGAGAAAGTGATGAGACATTGGAATGGGCTGCCCAGGGAGCTGGTGGGTTCACCGTCCTTGGAGGTTTTTAAGATAGGACTGGATGTGACACTTAATACCATGGTCTAATAAACACAGCGGTGTTGGATCAAGGGTTGGACTTGATGTTCTTGAGGTCTTTTCCAACCTGGTTGATTCTATGATTCCATGATATTCTTATTAACTTTTTGCACATTGTTTGGGGTAAGTTATTGCCAAAAGATATTTTGTGGGTCAAAAGTATATTAAAAAATAATGAAAAATTAAGACCAGCACAGGGAAACCAATCCACCAGACTAGAAATTACAGATTGAACTACAGCTCAGGAAATTCAAGTCTCACGGACTGGTGGAAGCTGAAGTAATGCAGTTGGGAAAAAAATCACAGTTGTCCTGGTTTACATAGCCTTTTCAAAGTGTGATTGATTTTGCTCTGAGAAAGGATATTGAACTAGATGTCCTCCTGGTCCGATCTGACTTGCAATTTCTGTGTGATTTGTTCTGCTTTTAGTGTTACTACTAAGATCGCACGACAGAAGATAAGAGAGAGACAGACATTTAGCATAAAGGAAACGAATGATTCCACAGATATCTGAAACACAGCGATTGTCATTACCTAGTGGGTAGAGTTACTCTCCTCTTTTGACAGTTGTATTGTAAAAAGTAGATCAAGGCAATGTAAATATGCTATTAGTTTTATTTCAAGGAAAAAAATTATCTGTTGATAGTTCTAACATTCCTTAGATACTAAGAACTTGAAGAGTTAGCTGCATGTCTGACAAAAAAAGATCATAATAAAGCAGTTTGATGTTCATATGCTTTGGGAAAAAGAGCCACAAGAAGAAGAAAAAATATATTTTTCATATTCCTCTTTTGAAGGCCTCAATATTCCTCTTCCAATCTCACATTTTAGGAGGGAAGAATTTTTTTTTTTGCCTAGACTCTTGGTTGTTCATCAGCAAAGTTATAACTGCATTAGTTTACAGCAGATAAGAATTCAGACAACTCCTGTATACCTGCGAAATGAAAGAAAAATATGTGTCTCACAGAATAAGAAGAAGCTTATTCAGTTAATGGGCATAAAACACGCTAAACTGTTCAAATGAGAAGTGCTGTGTAGGTATTAACTGCTGTTATTTTTTCTGGATATTACATAGACATGAAAAGGAAGACCAGGTCTGTAAGCAAGTAGAACAGACTGTAATGAAAAAAGAAAAAGGAAATTATTAGTTCATATTCAATTCAAGATTTTGTGAAAATAGGAATGACAGTAGTACCTCAACAGAAGGATAAAAAATAGTCAAGATGTTGGGTGTTGAAAAAATCCCAAACAATCTAGTCCAAAACCACAAACAGAATTAGCATCTTACTGCCTGTTTTTGATAGTTTTGAAAACAACACAGTGATTTATCTTTTTCTGTTTGATTAGCTTCATCTCTAAAATTTATTACTTTGCTCCTAAGTGCATTGGATTTTGAAGCGGAAAGAATGTTCCTAATTGATACTTGTACCTAATCAGATGTATTTTACCACCTGCATTCAAAATGATGAATAAGTGCTTAACTCTTTTCCTGAATTTGACATAGAGGAAATTGGGAAGCTATTATCTAATATTTTTTTCAAGCTCAACATATTTGACAGGAAATATGATCTTCCTGCAAAAACACCAGAGTTTTATCTATTTTTAAAAACCACTCCGTCTAGGAGGGAAATGAAGGTGCTTTATATCCTAATTTATATATTTCTATCTTTCCCAATTACAGGAAAAAATTTAAGACAGACTTTTAATATCAGTGGGAGTTGTCATAATGGACTACTGTATGGAGTTGTCATAATGCCCTATTATATTTGATGCTGAAACCTTGGTTTACTTTGAAGGTCGCTGTGACACCTTCACATTTTATGGCAAATTTTAATGCAGCAAGGACTTGTAAAAATCTTTTGAAGTTCCCTCATTAATATATTTGTTCTGTAAAATATCAGAGAAGGTGCACTCGAACGTGAGCTTTCACAGTTTAGGTTCACATTTAATGAACTGGTAAAAGAAGTGAATGAAGTAAAGTATTGGTTTTCAGGAGGGAAAAAAGACATCTGGCATAATGTGTTGGGAAATTCAGACTTCATAACAAGTTGATGTGCTAAAGATCATACATTACTCATTGTAATGAGAACTGTTTGTTTACACAAATGAATGAGCCCAATAGCTTAATTTTCTTTTGGTTTACAGTGGGTGTCAGCTAAATGTTGACATATTTTATTTGTATGCTTGTAATTCTTATGGTTATCAAAGTTCCAAGACCATCTTTTGCTTTATGGGGTATCAATGCATTTTCAGTCATTTTAATTTTATCTTTGCCATTTCAGTTTAATTTTATTCTCTGCAATGGTGCTTGAACACATAAACTAACATTCCTATTCCAAAGGATCATAGAAATACTTGAAGAGTAATTGGCTATAAAAGTTTAATTTGGACAAATATTCAGACTTTTTCAGTGTGTGTCCTATTTAGTGAGTTGAAGAGGAATCTTCCATCTGGATAACACTACAGAATAATTTGTCATATGGTTGGCACCAGATATTAGATGATCAATATTAAAAGTGAAATGAAATCTGAAGTTTTAAGAACCCTAAATTTATTGTGCTTATATAAATAACACAGTTTATGTATTACTACATTGTGTATGCAACATATTTTTATTAGTTTCCTGGGAAATTTTGATGAGATTTTGATTAGATTTTCTTATTATTATTTACCTATACAGATGCATAATTGACAGAATTGTCTGAATCTAGTCTGATTTCTAGTCTGAACTTGTTTTCATAGGTTCAGGGTGAAAACAAACTAGGAATATGAAAGCAATTTCTTCTCCACCTCTTAATTATATTGACAACTTGCTATGGCTTCTTTTTGGAATTGTAGCTAACTCCAGGGTCTGGTAGAAAAAAAAAAAATCAATAAATAACAGATAAAGAAGAATACTTAAAGGTTAAAATTATTAACAAATTAAGGTAGATTAATCTTCAGTTTGTATTCTGATACTAATTCAGAGCAGGAATTAGAGAACCAAACATTTCACTGTATTTACCTTTCCTTTGAGGATGCAGAAAACAGTATTTTTCTGACTCCAAACAGTTTTGCTAATGTAGTTTATTTTTTGGAGCCTACATTTTCTGATAGAAGAATGCAAAAATATAAAATGGACAAGTATTGCTATAGATATTTTATCTCTTCCTTTCCCTCACTTTCTAATATTTACCACTGCTATATTGGTTAGAAATTACAAAATTAGAAACACCACTTACATATAATGGTCATTTTAAATATGTACACTAAACCATGTCTAATGTTGGTCTTATAAAAGTATTTTCCCAATTGATTTTAATATAATATTTAATGTGTTAATATTTAACAATAACAAAAACAATAATAATAAATCTGAATTGCAGTAACTCTGGTTGTTATCTTAACAATTAAAAGATAGCAACATTTGGGGAAGCATGTTCAATTGCAAATATTCATGTTTGCTTACTCCCAAAAGCAATAATTTCAAATATTTTAAATTGGCTCAATGTTGCAGACACACAACTAGTTCAGTCACACGAAATTGCAAAAGAATATTACAATAAGTAAACAAACTTATCTAGATTAAACTAATGAGGTGGCCAATTGAAAAGGCATAATCTCATGCATAATTCTTAATTTTTTAGCAGTCTTATTCAGCCAAGCTGTAAAAGCAATACCGTCTGACATCTTAGGCTTTGTCTTAGCTATAAACTGTAATACCTTCATTCTCTCATTCAAAACATAATTGGTAGAAGCACCAGATGAGATGGATGTTGAGTATTAAAGCTTTTAGTTAATCTGCTTGCTTTTTTCCACTGATTTGATGTTATAGTGTTAGCAAACCCTCACTATGGGTGTAGGTGAAACAGAAAAAGTAACTATTTAATTCACCTCTACATTACCTTGCTTGTACAAACCCTAGCATGGATTTTTGGACCGTAGCATTTGACAGGGGCTTTGCGCAACCTGAGCTACTTGACGATGCCCCTGCTTTTTGCAGGGGGAGTTCAACTGGGTGACTTCTAAAGGTCTCCTCCAACCCAAACCACTCTATGATTCTGTTACTTTATTAAAGCAGAAGTGATTGAACAGTAGAAAAGACATTTATTTACTGCCTTGCCATACTTGCTGCCTCTTGGGTCTGTGAAAATCCCTTCTGAGAAGGATGAAAGAAGGGCAAGAGTGCTTCTCCAAGGAACAACTGAGTAAGCTCCATTTTGGAGATGAAAGAAACCTATAGCATGGCTGTAAACACAGCATTCCCAACCCCATTTTTCCTTACCCTCCATTCTGTCTGACCAAAAAGGCATGCCTAAATTGAGTCCCAAAGGTAATAAAAGGTCTATGGAGGAAGCCACCCTTCTTGAATGAATCTGTTTGCAATCCTTTTTTTCTTAACTTTGCAGTGTGGATCTGACTTTTGTCTATACAGAATTATTTTGTTCTAATTTAGTGGTTTATGCTCTATACAGGATAATTTTAGACAAAGATTCCTTTTGTGTTTTGTGGTTCTCTCCAAAGAGCAGAACAGCACTATAACCGTAGGTTTACTTTGGAATATGAAAAGTTTCAAAGTAAACTAGACTTTTCCAGACTAAAACTTTTTGTTTCAGAAACACTTCTGGTACTCTTTTACCACCTACTACAAAATATCACATGCCTGTTGATTCAATAACATGCCATAATCTCCCTTTTGTTTAACTGTACGGAAATAGATTTTAACACTACTATTATCCCCTTTGCATTGCTATAAGCAGATCCACTCAAGCAGGTTGTTGAAATTAAATGAATAGCACTGTGGTCAATGATAGAACAGAAATAATTTTATCCTACAGAAAAGTATGTGCATACAAAATATTTCCTTTTCTCCCTAGTTTACTGCAGATTTCAAACACAAGACAAGTAAAACTTCTGCTTGGTAATAATTCAAGTCCAGGCAGCCAAGCTACAACATCACAATAGTTTGGAAAATACACTAAATGAAATGACACAAATGATGGAAAGCAAATGACAAATAATTTTCCAGCATTTGCCAACAGTTAAGAATCACTTGTACTCAGGGATATTTCTACAAAGGATCCCAGGTGGAAAATAATCATCTCTTCCAGACAACAAAACAAATACAGTAACATTTGTCGTAGACTAAAGTAACTCTTGTTCCTCAACACAGTGCAAAAGAGAATTTCTTAAACAGAGTATGTAAGAAGCAACAGATCTCAAGCATACCTAATTTGATTATAAAAAAAAAAAGACAGGAACTGGTAAAAGATGGTTAGATTTTTTCTAATGAAAGGAACACAAAGTAGAAGACGTATGAATATTATGTAGCAATAGAAGCATAAAACATGTCAGTGTTAGTTTCTCAGTGAATTGGGAAAACAAACATCTAAAAATATTAATGTTTCAGTATGGAGGTTTTTTTATGCTCAGTTCAGAAGGTAACTGCACTTGGGCTACTGGAAACTGATCTGTTCTAACAACAAAAGCAGGCCACTAGTGTGGAAGAAAAAAGGACTCACAATTTTTAAACCGTGAAACTCCAGTCTGTTCTCACACTATAAGCACCTGTGCTATCTATCCATGCATGGAGGTACAACTCCTTGGAGACTGAACTGTACAAAGTAAAACAAACATGGTTTAGGGCATCAATAAATAGTGAAATACAAATGTTGTATTTAGTAGAAAAGTTTCAGTTAGACATTTTCCAAATTAGGTTTCTTACTGCTCACCTTTACATCTCTAAGGAAACCACTCTTCTTTTCATCTCGAGATTTCATATTGCTACAGTCAAGCAATGAAGATTGTGTCAGTTTTTTCAGTGCTATAGGATTCACAGCACTGTACAGTACTGTGCCCAGAGGATGTAGAGTAAAGCCAAAAGTCTCTGTCTTAAAAACCACATCCAGTTCTGCTGAACTGTTTAAAAAACCCTCTTTTTCTTTATTTTTGTTATTATTGTTGTTTAAGAGACAAAAGTCTAAGGAAATGTAATGGAAAAAACCCATTAAATTGAAAAGGCATTACTTATCACATGTAGGATACAGCTCATTAGTGGTATCAATGTATCTTTAAAAGAAATAAATTTAATTTTATTAATTTTTAATTAAGGAATTCATCTTGTGACATCATATTTTCAGTGAAATATCTATTTTTAAATAGTGTGTTGCACTCTCTCACAGATCTTCAAACTGTCTATTTCTTTCATCGATGTCAATGATTTTCTCATGTAGTGAGATGACTTTCACTTTATTTTTAATGGGGAAAAAATGATAATTTATGCAGTTTTCCATTATGAGACCTGTTTAACAGTTGGTAGTAAATTAAAAAAAAATAATCAGCACTGGGAGGCTGATACTGAGCCCTTTGTGGCACAGACAGTGAATCTAAACTGCTCCATTTAAGGACAGTCTTCCTGTCAAGTTGGTGATAAAAAGATGGGAGATAAGCAATCAATTTTTTTGTAAAAGGTAGGAAATTTTACATCTTTTGGAAGTAATGTCAAAGTAAACAAAGAGGGTGTGCAAGAAATTTATGCATTTGAAATATGGATGCCCCTTTCTGCTGCATTGCCAAAATACTCCTTCTTACATTAGTACAAATGTCTGTGGATGGTGTGAGAAAAATGTACATCATAATATACACACTTCCCTGTTGGTAAATATTACACCTGAACTCTGTGTAGGACAGAACTATGTTGGACAGAACATAGGACAGAACTATGTTGTAGATAGGAGACACTTAGGTATTGATTTACACCATGAGAAGAAATTGTGCTCCCAGCTACGGTAACTGAACTACCAAAAAAAAAAAAAAAGGAGAAATAACAATTACAAATAAAATGTTACTTCATAAAAATACAGTATGTCTTGAGACAAACTTCTTAGGTTTTCATCCCTCACACCTGTCCTAAAAAGTGAGCAACACTGGGCTGTCCATCTGTTTCCCCAATAACCCAACACAGAACAGGAACCATTTAGAGTTTGTGTTGTCAACTAGGTCAGAGCTCCCACTTCCTTACTTAGGATCCAGGAATCTCCAGCTCTGAGAAAGGAAACCCTACACTTCGGGACACCCATCAGATCATTCAGGGATTTACAGATTATGGTATACTTGATCTGGAGAGTAATGATTTTCTGCAAGACTGAAGAACCAGTTGTCTCAAGTTTGGAAAAGCCATGATGAGTTTCTGATGGTAGTAATCACAAAGTACTAGGAAAAACTCCTGATTTTTTTTTTCCCCACAGCTGAAGAATCCATTTCTTTGACAAAGCTTAAAAACTACTGATGAATCACATGGCACAAGCACTAATTTTTTTGGCTTATAGTTGTCTATGTTATTTATTCTGGTTTATTTATTACTTTGTCACACTGCACAGTTTTTTATGAGCTGCTTCTGACAACCAGAAGAAGATATCTGAAATAGTCTACCTTTTTTTCATTCTTTTCTCAAAAAAGAAAAATTTCAGGCCAAAAGTCTAGATAAGAAATACAGGCATAAATCCACTCAGTAAATTCCAGTGTTAAAGACAGAATGGAACAGACCAGATGAATTTGTGTAAATTATATTCATATACTTCCCATATTCAGACAGAACTGTTTTAGCAGCTCATAGTTGTAAATTATTTCACTGGGAATTTTCTGAATAGCAACTTCTCAAGGATATCCATGAGTTTTTTTCAACCTAGTGCATTTGTGTTCTATTGGACACCTTAAAAGACAAATGTAAAATCTAGTATCACAGCCAAGGGGATATGTTAAAAGTATAAATCATGTTGTACAAACTTACTCTTCATTTCATATGACCCTATGGAATTGCAGTTTAGAAGATATGCATAAGGATACTGTATCAAGAATCCATATCATTTCAAGGACTCAAAGAATTAATTTCTGGTTACAAGTGAGTGGAGCAATTGCTTGAAGCTGTTGAAAACTTACAAAGTCTACTTGTTCTGAGGCTGTGTTTTGCTGTGTCACAGTATTTTGTGTTTTTCTTCTTTTCTGATTTGGATCAACACTTTGTACAAACAAAATATTGTGGCACATCAGGACACAGAGTCTCAGAATAAGTAGCTTTATATTGTGCTTGACATTTGAAAGCCTACCAATTCATACATTTTTCTTAGAAGGCCACAAATAATAATTTTATGCCATTTATTACATCCGAATCAGAGGTTTAATGTTTGTACTTTTCTCCCAGCAAACTCTGAAAGGTCATTTCAAAATGAAACTGTTGTGACAGTTACACTATCCCTTTCTACTAGAACCATAGACAACTTGGAAGACAAATTCCATTATAATGTTAGATGTTTGTTTGTTTGAAGCTGAAATAAATCCACCTACATACTCCATGGCACATTACTTCACTGTTACATGTGAAGCCAGGAAATCAGTATGATTTCATAAAGTGAACTGAGATACAGTCTCTCAGACTGGAGAGGTGAACGCATCTGAGGGACAGATACTAACTTTTCATTATATTTTGGGAAACTATTAAAGCTTCAATTTGATTCAATATTAAAATAAGAAAAAAATGAACTAAGTAATGCCTTCCTTTTAAAAGTAAGCATTTCTGATTATCTTCTTTTCCCTCCATCTATCATGATTTCAGGACATATACTCTCACCAATTCCAAGGTTGAGAGATTAATACTTCACCTTGTGTTTGATACAAATTTCAGATTTAGCTTTAGCAGTCTTTCGGTCAGCAGCTACTAAAATGAAATCCATACTAAGGCAGACAGGAATCCATGAGGCAAGATGTTAATCAGGATTACGTGATACTAGAAATCTCAAAGTATTGGAGCTAGAAAGTCTGCTGCCCTCACCAATGGAAAGCTAAAAGCACTTTCAGCTGTTCAGCTGGTGTATTTCTATTTTTGACCTTAGAGCTGCTCACAAAACACTATATCCAAGATGTCTAGGCAGTATTTTTTTTACTCAGAAAACTTGATGTCTACACTGTAACAGCAGTTAATTAGCAGAACAGGTTTGAAACTCAAACAGTTCTAACTCTAACCTATGGTTGATATATATTAAATAATGGATTATCTACCATTTTGCATGAAGTTAATTCTATCACCCAAGATATTGGACCATACTATCAAAATATAAAGATTAAATTTGCTTTTTTATAGCTAAAATGAACCAAAAATCTAGAATAGAATTAACTGTTCAATTCCCAGACTCTTTCCACGTTAATTAAAATGTCAGGAGCTCCTTCATGAAGTTCAGTACTTTTGTTGGTGTTGCTGATTATAAAGTTATTCTTTCTGTTTTAAACCTCAGATGTCCCACAGTAAATTTCAATGGCATGACTAGTTTTAGTTGGGATAGAGGCATAGTTGTGTGGTGCTATATTTTGGTCCTGTGATGAAAACTGTTTCTCACTTTTTATGTTTCAATTCTCTTTCCCATCCCACTGGAGGGAGAAGTGAGCAGCTGTGTGGGATTGAGCTGCCTACTGGGGTTACAACAACACTGTTTTCAGAATAATACTTTCAGGCCATCAAGAAAGCATTGTAATGCAGTTTGTTGTCATTTTTTAAAAACTAACCATTAATAACACTGAAAAGCAGGAAAAGCTCCTTGCTCATCCTTGGATACTGGAAATAATAGCTGTAGGAGGCGTGTCCAAAGTACAGGGGACTTACTGGGGCAGAGAAGCCCAAGGCAGCATGCACCTAGATGGATAACCCTATTGGTTAAGAAGGTCACATGGTATCCGGGTATATAGGGAAGTGCTGAATTCAAATAAAGCCTCTTTGATTACCACCTCAGAAGAGTGTGCCTCATTCTTTATCATATAAAGGTCCCCCACACTATAATAACTGTGAAGTACATATCTGCCTAAAGTCTTAAGACTGAACAGAGAACTTTCAAAATAAACAGCAAGATCTTCATTGACTTGCAGCTTCAAGAATTTCTAAAAAGATCTGAAATATCTGAAGTAACAGAATTCAGAAAAATAATTGCTAGATTAGAATAAAATGAGATATCACTCCTTTGACAGTCCTTTTTGCATACCAACTATTCTTTTCTTTCAGCAAAATCTGAAAGGTCATTTCAGAATAACAGGCTTAGCCAAATGCGATGCAAGGGATTGAAAAGGAGAAATAGAGGAGATAGATCATATTTCCAAGAGTCATTGCAAAAGCAAAATAAATCACATCATTTTAACTGAATCACTGGTGCAACCGAAGAAGAATAGGTAGAGGCTGCACTGTGAATTTACTATATTCACTTTTTAGTTCACAAGCATATCTCGAGTAACACTTTTAATTCTTTGCCTCCAGAAAATGTGGATGTGAACTCTGCAGAGTGGAGCCTCTCCCAGGGTCTGTGCTTATATGACAGAACACAGTTACTTAAAATTCCTTTCTATTAGGACATGGCACTTTAGAATGGGAAATTTTATTCAGAGTCATTGACAGAGCTAAGTTTCATTTTAAGAACTACTTGTACTACTGTAGTTTCAATTTTCTATAAATTTTTTCCAGCCTAACAAACAATTATAAAACAACCTTACAACCATGTCACAGCTCTGCCACTAACGGCACATGATATTACGGTTCTCTGGTATATGAAAAAGAAAACAGCCAAACAGTGAATAAAACAATACTGAAATCAGATTTACTGCTACTTTTAAATACATATTCCCCATCTGCCTTACTTGTATCTGTTGGGCTATGTAGTGGTTTAACCTTGTTTTCCCCCCAGAGGCTAAGAAAAGTGGTAACCCCCAGGGGTGGAAACCCCTGGAAGTTTTGAAGTTCTGTCCAATGAGCGTTCCTACAGAAATGTAAAAATATCACAAGCACCAGAAGAGAAGAGTTGTAGTTTGGTTAGTAGAAGAGTAGCCATGTTGTAGGAGCCACGAGGAAAGGGGCCCGGAGCCCCTCGGGGCCTCTGGGGCCCCCCAGCCCCAGTTGGGGGCTACAGAGACTTGGAACAGTGTTAAGCTGGACTATGTGTCTGTAGTTGTGAGCTGGGAGATGTTTTCTCCAAACTGGGCAGCGGCCGGAGAGAGCAGCAACCGGCACTGACCGGAGAAGCGGTGGCAGAGAGCCAGAAGAGATAAGACAGAGCAACAGAGACATGCAGCTGAGAAGCTCGGAGCGTCCTGAGAAGCTGGACCGGGACGGAGAGGAATGCAGAGGGGGTGACCTTGGCTCCCCCCTCGCACTGCTGCCAAGGTGGCAGCCTGAGGCAGGGCACAGAGGCCCTGCAAGGAGCTTGAATCTCCTGGAGATACCAGACTGTCACGAAGACCCCCTGCGTCTTCGTGATATGACGTGGTGGAACGGCCTTGTCTGGGGTTACGAAGCCCACAGAAGACCCCTCGGTTGGTTGGCGACGGGGCCGAGGGAGCTTGGATACCTCCCTCATGAGTGCTGGTAGAGATCCAGCAACAGCTGCATGCATGAGAGAGAGAGATAGACTGCTTTCTGCTACTCTGAAGAAGCTGCTGCCCTGAGAGACTGGAAGGGATCTGTCCTTCTTTCCCTCCTGGACTTTTATTTGGAGGGAAGAGGAGATCTGATCCATTGTAAATACTATATGTCATGGTAGAGATAGTTGTGATAGTGTGTATAATGTGTTATAGTATTTATTTGTACAGTCATTGTAATATATTCCCTTTCCCCCATTCTGAGTCTGGTGGTGTTTTGTCTGGAAAAACCCATCTCACATTAGGTTGAGATGTGGGAGGGGGAATGGAGCTAGGGAATTGAATTTTGGGGCTATCTCAAACCATGACAGGCTATAAATAGCCATTACTTCTTCTTCTAATCATAGATGAAAAACGAGTGTGAAAGGAAAAAACAAGGCTTAAATGAATTATCATGCAGCCTAGAGCTGTGTCAGTGCTGATTATTCTTTTGAAAAAACACAGTCTCAGGATACTATGAAAGGGTGATAAAATCAAAATATGTTCACAAGAACAAGTACCAGCATAAGGAACACCTGCCCTTTTAGCTCGTGGTATCTAATTACTACCAAATGAACTTTCTGCATTTCAGTGCTGTTTGATTTTTCCTCTTTGAACCATATTTTACTTGAAGTCACACTTCAGATATTTTCTTCCTAACAGTCTCAGCGCTGATGGATTTCAGACTGGAAAGTGTAATTGCTTTTCTGGGGTTTTACAACATGCATTTGGTAACAAACCTACTAAAAAGTACCACAAAGGATGAACTGCAGGTAAATGATCCAACACAGCTTTAATACAATTCATCTGCTAAATCGCTTTAATTGGTTTTGGACTGTCAACTGTTACTTCCAGATTTTTAAAACAAAAAATGAATGAAATTCCTTATCGGAAAAACAAAAACCAAAAACCTCCTACTCACTTTCTTCAAGCCAAATAACCTCTCACAAATTAAAAAACCAAATAAAGAAAAAAACATCATGTCATTAGTATATCATTTCAGTTTTATAACTTGGATGTAAGGAACAAGATAACTAACATCTGTCATTTTGCAAAATGCTCTTTACCTTTATTATCTAATGTCTAGCAGAGTCAGAAATTAAGCAGTCTTGTTTAGACTGATTTAAATTCCCATTTATTTTAATGCATGCCAATAAAATTTAAAATTTGCCATTTGGTTTGTTTTTCTGCTGTGCTTATTTGTGTTAGACACAGTAGTATAAGTTCAAGATATAGACTCTGTAAAGCAAAGTATGATAGTCACTACTACCACAAAGTGTGTGCAACTGTTATTAACAATATAAAATATCAAAAAATATACTTAATCACTTTTTGTATCTTGGGCCAACAGAAAGAAAACTTGTTTTCCTTTTCTTTTATGCACAGCATATAAATAAAAAATAAGTGTTAAACCCTTTTGTTTCTGAGCAGCAAATATTTTGAAAGTAGTTGCATGATGATTTTAAAGATAAAATTGTGTGAAATAAGTAAAAATTTTTCAAAATTATATCCCAACATAAAATGAATTTGTAAATCCTGTTGACATTGCTAAGACCACACAGTAGTGGTCTCTGTTACCATGTTGGTTTTGTTAGACTTTTAGACTCTGTAGAAAATGAACAAGATGAATAAAAGAGAAAATAATGACATGAACACAGACTAGGACCTTCCCCAACCACCTAAGTCTTACAAACTGGCATATTTGCTTCTTAATCTATGGGAAGTTTTCATATATATTAAGAACTGTGTGGCCTCCTTATTCTTTGGTAAGAAATGAGTGTATCTGCTACTATCACATACAACTCTACCATGGAACAGAAAGACTGGAAACTAAACTGATACTACTGCTGTAAAAATGTACTGCCTGGCCTTCAATTAGATTCACACATTTGCACTAGGCATCTGGAGCCAAAACATGTTGAGTCTTCTTTGTTTATGTTTATGTATCAAGGAGATCAAAAAACCAAAGTCCTGATGTATCAACAAAATAAGTTAATAATGTTTTCCCATCAATTAGAGAAGCAATCCTTCTGTTTTCCTAGAGGGGCTGGGACTGGACCAGAGCAGCAGCTGCTGCAGGTCACAGATTAAAGGTCTGCTAAGAGAAACATCAGAAATGAAATATCCAAATGGAGAAATATACAGGAGGGATCTGAGATATTGGAACTTCAGATGTGAGAGATCTGGGGCCAGATACATCAAGCTGATGAATCTGTTCTCAAGTACTGAGCCCTCCAACTAGGAATTGCATATACATATGAAGAGACTCTTATAAATATCGAATTTATTTTCGTGGTTATAAATAGCCAAGCCATAACACAGATGAAATTTGCATATGAGCTGCTATACAGAAAAAATCCTGGTGTCATAAGGACAGGTGATATAACCACAGCCTAGCCCAGGATTATTTTTATGGTAGAGGCTAAGAGTGGATGCCAGAAGAGGTAGGAATATGGCAAGTATATAGCAATGCTTCTGAAAAATATTATTTGCAACTCGTGGACTTTATAAGCGATAGACTTTTAAGGAATCTTTATCTCCTGAATTTGCTCTGAAACCAATGCAATTTTTAGCATACACAATTTCCTACCAAAAAGAAAATCCCACTACTTAATTGCATTATGTGAAGAACAAAAGCAGAAGAATCCTAAATAATTTCAATTAGGTTGAGAGTTTCTTTTCCCTCAGAATACAGTGTTTTTTAAAAGGTAAAACAACTGAAACCTGTGGGAAAATATGAGTTCCATGGAACAGTTCTTTGGACATTCTTCTAGCAGTTTTGCATTACACTTCAAGACACTAGTTCCAGAACTGTTTGGCTTTTTTCCCTGAAGATCTTCATCTTTATCTTCAGAATCTGAAAAACTAAAAAAAACCTATTATAATTTCCAGCACATTTTCTGAGAGTAATAAGAGAAAGCAACTGGTTCTACTGTTGCTGATTGTAAGTTAAAAAAAGTCTTGATGACTAAAAATTATATAGGCATAACAAAATATAACAAACTACCAATCCTAATGTGAAAAGAAATAAAAGAGAGTATTTTCTGTTAAGAAACTGGTTTCTACTAGCATAAATTTACAGAGAGAGCTCAAGGAGCCCTGAACCTTTAATTATTTCTCCACAGTGTGCTTTCTTATGTCATGGCAGAAATTCCTGATCAACAACTCATGTTCATCCAGATACATCTACTCCTCATCTCTCTATCTGTAAAAGTAATTTAATTCATGCCTCAGTTCACTGGATTTTTGTTCTTCTACCATCTAATGAAAGAGTTGAATTTTAACTAACTCATCTGAAAAAGAACATTAGAGAGTATACAGAGAGAGAGCAAGAAGAATTTGCTAATCTGAAAATGAAAGCAGGAAAATCTTTTTCTAAATGAGCTACAATTTTTGAAATAGTGGAAATGCTGACACTATACTCATGTTCATTTATGAATTTAATGTAGTAGATTAAAATGTTACTGTTTTCCAGCTGCTCCTTACTGTGCCCTCACATAAGATCTAATCATGTGAACTGTGGGTTCAATACATCCTTGTATTCCTTTCAATACATCTCAGTGCACAGTCAAACATGAACTTAAATCATCTTACAAATGAGAGCATTACAGAATCAACTTTCATCAGCTTGGATTACAATGATCTCCTAAATTAGGTGAAACATTAGACATTAGACTCATAATCTCTAAAAATATGCCTTTTGCTTCATGCATTCAATTTTGTGTTTCCAAAAGCTGAAGAAGCATTCAGTTTTTCAGAAAACAGAAAACCTTAGAATTTTAAAATTTTACACGAATCATGAAATAAGTACTGTCTTGGGGCAGGCATGTCAAAACCACATCTTTTTAAAGAACCAGAACACCTTGATAGCTTAATTAGCTCCAAATAAGAATAATGATAATAATCCCCAACACACACTCAACAGAAGCATCCAAAGTTTTGTTTCCTGTTCTTACTTAATTAATACATTCTGCATTAGATTATACTTTATATTATTATAATACAATGACTATCATTGCTAAATTCAGTTTTTAAGAATTCTTATTTTCTGGTGCATATGGTATTTTGGTATGATTCTGTTCAGAATTTTTTATACAAAAATAAATAACTCTCAAATATGATGAAGTTTGCAATGGTTATATTTCAGATAATCAAAATGGTACATTTATGTGACTAAACTCTCACATAGAATAATAGGAATAAATTACACTTTTTTCAGAATCTTGTATTTCACAAAGAAATTTTAGCAACATCACCTTGTTTTTGTCATACCTATAGAACAGTTGATGTGGAGCTCCACCCTCTACAGTAAGACATTGAATACTGACCACTGAAATTCAGTGTAATAAAGTTTGTAACAGAATATTTCTATTTCTTTACCTCTACTACACATAGAGTTGGGCTAGATATTGTATTGTGGTATCAATGGGACTTTATTTCACATGTACTGAGAGCACAGTTTCAGTTGTTCAGAACTTGATTAAATGAAACAAACCGAAATTTTGGCCATGTAAAATCTGACTCATGTCCAAAAGATGTTACTTTAATGTTAGAATTTAACTGTAGAGATTTAAAGGAAAACTAGAAAATTAACATGCACAGATCAAGTGTGGCTAAATTCAATTGGTCTTTATGCCTCAGAAGAAATAACCATCATTCACACTTAGAATAACAGAATGACCAGTGTTAGAAGGGAATTTTAAAGATTGTCTAGTTCAACATTCATTGCTTGAGAGAGAATTGTTAACAGATGTACAGACAGTTGATATTTCCATGTTATATATGAGGCAGCTGGGAGGCAACACCACACATTCATGGTGTAGGAAAGCAGAGCTCTGGTTGCCACAGACTTGCAGCACCAAGAGATGCTTTTGCACACCAATTTACCATGTAAAATGTGGCACTGGGGAGGTCACTGTGAGACTGTGAGCTTTCAATAACCTACATAAAAAGATTTGGTGGTGCTATCAGATTTCTGATTTAGTGTCAGTACCGTAACATAACAAGTTGTACTATGAATAATTTTAAACTTATCAGTTAGCTTGGAGACAGATGTGCTAGAGATAAATGCTCTAAGTGTTACTATAAGTAAATCACTGAGGATGGTAGTACTGATGGTACACCTGTTAAAAGTAATCTGTGTATTTGGAGAGAAGAAGTAGGGATCTTATAGTTTTGTTGCACAAAACTCTTGAATCCTGAAAAACATCCTGCTGCTGCAAAGGATAAATAAATTTTAAAGAATTTTCTGTTTCCTAAATATTTTCGTAATTTTTCTCTCCATTTTTAGAGAAATCCACTAAGTATACCAATTTTATAATTGATAGTGAAGCCTGTTGAAACCTATTGATAGTAAAGTGAATATTTCTGTCACATAAGTATATGACTGTGCCAAAGAAGAAGTTGTTAGAGTTGGAATTAATTGCTCAGCTTGCAAACAGACACTAAGGGCTAAAGGCTAGTGAAGGCATATCTAAAACTCTGCTACAAAATTTCTAATAGATTTTCTCTTTAATTTTTCTTCTTTTTTTGACCAAGATGTTTGGGTCAACATGCATGACAGTTGTCATTAGGCTGCATTGTGTCAACAAAAAACTTTCATTCCCATCAACAGAATAAGACATGTATTTGTTCCTGAAGAAGTGAATGTATTTTTGTATCAGTAGTCACTTCAAATTATGGACAGATACTCTGAAGTGGAACGTAGCACCTAAGTATGCAAGCAGTAGAATCTGTGTCGACAAATTCTACTTTTCTGAAGCATTTATCACTGTAATAGATGAAATGCACTTTATTCCACCAAATAAATAAAACTTACATTATCATGCAGGACTGATGATACGGCACACTGAAAACAAGTGGAAATAGAATAATACGAAAAAGACAGAAACTAACTCTCTCATTTTGTCATTTTTTTAAAGGCCATATTTAATGGATACTTCATACATAGTTACTTTTATCACTTCATAAGTGGTTCATTGGGAAATCATAGACAAAATGCATAAATAATGAAAACAATATGGCAATTTATATATGAAATATATGCAAGTCAAGACAAGCACCTGAGTGCCTTATGGCAGCCAGTGGATTTTGAGATACAGTGTGCATGATGGTATTTTTCGCTTGTTCAAGTGAGATTTAAGGAACCAATCCAAAGAGTTCTTCACTTATTACTGCAGTTGGGGAATTTTCTTTTCTGCAAAATGTTCATGACTAAGTAATGCTAGCAGAAGGCACATCACAAAATCAGTTACAACATATTTCATGGTACATCATTTATTGGGAGACAAGAAGCAGTTTCCTCCTTGAATGGCTCTATGTACATATTTTATGGCTGATGATCTACTGCAATAGGGTTTTTTAATAGAAACTCTGACAAAAAAAATAAACTACATCATGGCCAAAGAAAAAGTGCACCAAGTTTTGCATCATAAAAATGAGACATTTAGTTACAGGACATTAAAAAAGACAACTGTGTCCGATTCCCCAAATGATCCAAGCTAAACAGTTGCCTATGCCCAATGTTCATTTGATAGGTCTGAGTCCTAAAACAACAAGTTGTAGTTTTGTCAGATACAGCAAGTCTTTCATCACATGATGATATAACCTGATACAGCCACATCTTCCACTGGAGATCCTTTCGTTAGGAATAGACCTGTACTTTATTCTTCAACCATACATTTCCAACTGTCCAAGACATTTTCTGAAATGTACTTGTCTAGATAGAGTGAAAATTCTCTGCAAGCATGCAGTATTATAGTCTGTGTTCTCCTTACCTAAAAGTGATTTGGAAATGCTGGCGAGAGGAGTTGTTCCTTTATGAAATGACACACAGCTAACTTTGAGATATATATAAGATGCAATTTATCAGAAACTGCATGGAAAATGGCAGAAGATTCAATTATTAATGTCTGTTATTCACTTTTTTAATGGAGGCATTGCCACTGGTAATGAAATATAAAATACCTGCAAGTTTATGTGGGATCATGATGTTTGATATAGCCAAACTCAGTATACTACATGTACTTAATGGACATTTTTATTTAAATCCTTTGGAAGGGGTGTCATTTGCTGACAAATGTTAAAAAGGCCCTGCAAGAGATGATATATGGCTGAGGTAGCAGGAAAATATATTGTTATCAAACCCAATGACAAGCATAGCTGCTTAAGCAAATGGTTTAGGATATCCAGAATCTGAAGTAATTGAAGTTATTGTGGAGAAAATTATGTATGTTTTCTTTTTTTTTTTTTTCTCTTTGCAGGTATCTAGGTCTGCTAGAATTGCCTCTGTTACATTCAGACCTCTGTGGCACTTCTGAAGCATGCACCTCATGTTGAGCACATCATGCACCAAGTGTTCAGTAAAGCCATCTACAAGAGGAGTAGGGAGAAGGCTTAGGCCCAGTAAGTTACCATTATCTTTAAAAAGCTCTGTTCTGAAGTACATGAAGTATGAGTGGCATTAGTAAGCAGCTGCTCACAAGCTATTTAACCATTATTATTATCTTTCAGAACAAACACAAGATGATTGCACTGCAACTACTGCTGACCATATATAATATTTTGAGCATGAAAAAGAAAAAAGCTAATAAAACCCCTCTATTGGCTATGAAAAACCAAGAGAAAATATAAGAGTCTCATATGCCCATGGAGGGAAAAATGACACAACCACTGGAAAGAGAACAGTGGTCCACAGGAGTTGAAAGACTTCAGTTTTGTTCAGGCTGTACTACCAAGTGACAATTGGTACTGATAATTAGTCAAAATTTCCCAGAAGTGAAAATGCAAAAGCAGTTGCATCACCACGGGATAATCTAAGTCTGCTTTATTTGGCAGCCTGGGCTAGAATGTCAACAAAAGAGAGAGAAGAGCAGCTAGGGAAAGAGATTTTAAAAGAAAAGTGATGCTTAAGAATTTGCTTATATAAAGTGGTTATAGGGCACTTGTAGGTTCTCCTAATTTTTTTGCTATAAATTAAAAACTTCAATGTTTACATTTAGAAATGTATGGGTTGCCTTTACATGACTCTTAGGCACGTTCATAATCTTCTTTGCCTTTTAATCCTTCTGTACACCGCATGTTTTTAAAGAGCATCTGAAAATAAAACATCTTGTTTTTCTGTATCTTTGCTTCTCTTCAGAGTGTTAGACTAAAGTAATAATGAAAAAAATTCTGTTCTTTCCTTAGGCTGAAGTTGCAGCCTCAACAAAATGAGGGCTTATTGTAAAATTTCCTGGTTTATTATTATTAGTGTTAAAGGAATCCAAATACTGCCACTATGAAGTATATGGAGAACCTAGCTATCAAAATCCAATGAAATACAAGAATTAACACTCACATGTGAGTTTAGCATTTCAGTGCCATGAAAGAATAGGCACTTAGCTAATAGGCACTTACACTAAGGTAGTCAGGAAACCTGACCTTCAGCAATGACCCAGTGGTTTCAAACACAACACACTGCTGTCTGGATAACAGTCTAAACTCAGGTTTTGGTTTTAGCTTTAACTCTCCATAGGGCTGGTTAAACCTTCTTGACCCTCAGATGACTCCCCTGTCGCTCAGTCCTAATGGCAGCTCTTACCTGGCTGTGGAGAATCCTCCAGAGTAAGAGATGGGGAATACCCATATAGTGGTCAACAGTTGCTAACTGCCATGAAAACTTAACTCTCTCAGAGCCAGGTATTGCCTCTCTGCTCCTGTGCCTGACAGGAGCTGTGGTCACTGAGGGACAGAACGCTTTGGGACTCTGATGGCCTCTGGCCCTGTCAAGCCTGTCTGGTTGGGAGTGCTGCCTCAACCTTCCCCACCTCCTTCCTGTGCTTTATTGCCCCGCCACTACCACCACCACCATCACT
Source organism: Corapipo altera (assembly GCF_003945725.1). NCBI lineage: Eukaryota > Metazoa > Chordata > Aves > Passeriformes > Pipridae > Corapipo > Corapipo altera. The sequence continues at coordinate 3,142,037 of NW_020884890.1, forward strand.
GCCACCACTGACAAGGTTTGTTGTGAGGAACCTTGATCCTGATCTGACTGGATTCTCTCCCAGCTGTCCCATCTCCCCTGGCATAGTCAGGGAGGCTGGTCATTGAAGACAGTTCTACACTAACAGTGCTTCTGTGTCTGAGTCCATTTAATCTCAATGCATCAGTTCAGTCTCAGACACTTTTACATCCTCATTTACACATTGGTTATTTATAGTGCTCCCAAGGAAAGGCTACTAGAAAAGGATTTACCAACAGTTATAAAGTGATAGCTTATACGACACTGATCATATAAAATTCTAACAAAATAAAGTTAATTGCAAACTATGTTTTCAGCAAAGTTCATAAGCAGTGTGGTATCTATACAGATGTTCTGCTTTGGGGCAAAACCAGATTCACACCCAGCTGCTCCCATGGTACAAGCTTGACTGAAGTTTTAATGGACTGCACAGACACATCCTGTATGTAATATAACCTGTTGTCAAATGAGTTAATTTTGTTCAAGCAATAACAATTAGAATTCATATCAATATTTCTAGGGTTTGAGCCTATTTTTTAAATTTTTATTTGAACTCGTCTCCCATTCTCTTTCTATGGTTTCCTGTGCAGTTTTCTCACAATTGTCTTCCCTAAGGTGTCTTCCTTCTTCAAAAGAAGAATGTTTTCCATCTAGACTCTGCTTTAGATCTTAACAATCAAAGACTAACATTTTTTGGAATAGTGGTCAGTGTCCTGCACTTTTACAGTTAAGCTATATTTACAATTTCTATGTTTTCAGTTTTGAAAAAATTATGTATAGACAGTCAGGTAAATAAATATTTTTGGTCCCACTTTTTTGAAATATAATGTCTATGAAAAATAACCCTTTGGTGATTTAAGACTGAGCACCTTCATACTTCCCGAACTCATTTAATGTCTTAATACTCTCATAAAAAAATATTTCCTCTTACTTTGCTTGTAACACCTCTAGGGTACAAGTACAGCAGATGAATCCTTTCTACCAGTGGTAAGCAATGACAAGGGTATCCAAGCAGGCAAGCAAGTAAGCAAGAAGATACTAGGACAGTCACTTTAACAAAAAAAAAATTTATTTTAATGATTTTAAAATTGCATTTTTTCCTGGAGTTGCAATGCCTGCACAGTAGAGAATGAGGAAGAGAAAGAAAGAACTGCACTACTTGCTGCCCCTTTTTGGATGGGCACTGATCTGTTCAGAAAACTGGCTCTGTGCAGTGCTGTATGAATTGAAATCAGAACCACTAAAAGTACAGAGAGGATGTATACAGAACAAATGAGACCGCAGTTTTGGTGCTGCAGTGAAATAGAAAGGGCATAATCTAGGAGATCAATCACTGAATATTCTTACTAGCAGGTAAGACAGTGATCTGACAGGCATATAATTGACTATAGCTGGTTTGGAATTCAGTATGGTGGATAAAGTACCTATGTAGCTATGTGGAATTAGGTATGATGGATACACAAAACCATAATGTACATTCTTATCAATCAAAACCTGTCTTTTGGCACTGCATGAGCAATAGGAGTAAAATCTATGCAAGCTATCACTCAGTGAGGAGCATATTTTCATATATCAGAGGAGCAGAAAACACTGGAAGACTTAAGCCACTGTCATAAAAAGGTGTCTCTTCTCTTGAAAGCTGGTAAAAAGAGCTAGCATAAAATGCATCACTAATTATAATTATCATGAAACTAAAATAAAAATAACCACTACCTACAACTGCAAAAAAAAAAAAAAAGGTACCAAAATTAAGCTACTTAATCACAAATCAAATTGAAGGCCCCTCCAGAGTTTAGGTTCGGTCTTTTTTTTATTATGGTAGCAGGCTTACAGGCTTCTCTTTGCATGACTGAAGACTTACTTTTAGCTTAATATCACAAATACAATCCTAAATATCAGAAAAGCAGAGGATAGTCAACCTTGGGAAACTAACTCCATGGGACTTCACTGTTTTTTGGAAACTACAGTGATAAATTTGGCAACATTGGTTAAAGCTGCTGGTAAGTTTGAACTAAGAAGATAATAAAATTAACCAGTCTCTAAATCTCACTTTCCCAGGCCTACACCTTTGTACAGAGGAGCTAGTTCAAGTAACAGCATACAGTTAATATTTATATATTGTCATGCCCAGAGTTATCACAGCTTGTATTCTGTGCTACCACAGTTAGCTTTCTACCTCTCTTAAGGAGTCACACATTTTATAGATGAACTAATTAGAACTGAAGTGTTTTAAAATATTGTTGCTATTTTCTAGACTGCTCTGCTGAGAAAGCTCAATACAACATTTTACAAGAGCCTATTTCACATGCAAAGCTTTCTGAAGAAAACAAAAGAGCATACCCAAGAGTGACACAATTATTTTAATGTGCATTTTGTCATATCAGAAAGTTCATGGATCTAAGCAAAGAAAGTAAGGAAGTATTGTCTGCAATTTAGCACTAGTGTATGACTAATATTGTCCATCCAGCACTTCAGGCTAAATTACACATTTGATTCAAAAGAAAGAACACTTTTTTGTTTTGCACTGTTTGAAGTAAAAAGTATGTAAAGCTACCAGTGATTAGATGAAAGCATGTTCATGGGAAGAATGTATAGGAATGTATGCCTAAAGATTCATCAATAATTTTTCACATGCTTTAGAATTTCATCACATGGTTTCTGTTACTATTTACTACATCAATACAGCTATTTACAGCTTGTATCTAAGAAAGATACAACCACTGCAACTATGTTAAAAAAATTAAAGTTGATGCATACTATAGAAAAGTGACCCAATCAGTTTTTAAATTTGTTTTTTCAACTCTTGTTAATTTCCTGAATTCTTCTCACCCTGAAATACAAAGGTTTAAAATATCCTTCTTGCTAAATGAGTCTCATTAGGAATATGATTAATATAGGAAAGAAGTTGCAGCACACTACAAGGTTAGTTTGATCAATTGGTTGAGCAAGCACAGTACTCTAGCCAATTTTGTAGGCTAAAAGAGAGATATTTTTCTTTTAAACTTACAGACTGTAACCTCACTGGATATCAACCACAAGAGATTAGTTATGTGGGCACTCATAAAATGCCTAATCTTAATTAGTAGCAAAGACACCAACACGTCACATGTCTTTGCTGTATGTTCACTTGGTTCTAACTTAAAAGCAGTGCAAGTCCAAAGCCTGTAAAGACCTTTTATTTCATATGTAAGCAATTTGAAAGACAAATACTTGCTTGTAAAAAAACTAGGAAAATGTGTTGTCTAATTAAAAACTATTCTTCTCACATTTTGCCTTTTTTTTTTTTTAAATTTATTTAAAGAAGAAAAGTCTCCTTCCAGTTGAGGGAAAACAGATACACAGCACTGCATATCAAACAAAAATGTAATTAAAAGTGGTAGGAATGACTACTTAGCTACTTACCCGGCTGTCAAGTTTTACTTTACTATCTTCAAACTGTTGTACTTACAAAATTGCTGTAAAAACTGTATTACTTTATCCGGTAGTGAGTAATATTTGCAGCGTTTTAGTTCTCCCATGGTCATGTATCTCTTTTTACCTGGCACTTTGGTTGAAATAAAGCTCTCCTCCGGTTTTCCAATGTAGCTTTCCATTTTTACTAGTCCTTTTAAAGGGCGTAGTCTCTCAGGCAATGGATTAAACTGATTTACTCTATGTTAGACCGGGGGGAAGAAATCCTTGTGTCCCCCAGAGCAGCGACACTTTTAATCAAATACAGCTCATAAATCACATTTACAATTTTCAGAGCTCAATCAATAGGACACTTTATAGTCTGTAACAAAATTACCTGGAAAGAAGTAGAAGTACGAGAGGGATGTTACTGAGGGACCACACACATCTAGGCTCTGCACCCTCTCTGTCTTTAGGGATTAAACTGCCAATTTTAACAGTGATTGATTTGTCCCAAAACTCTAATGCATTTATAAGCAGTGCATAGTTGGCTGATAATGAAGGATTCTATGAGGCCATAATCAATAGTACCAAAGCACAGTAAGCTTCCCGATCTACTTTACCCTACTTTTGTGACTAGTAATAATACTTTTCTCATCAAACTTTAGTTAAAGACTTTTGTTCTCTTGGGTAGAAGTTTTCATGGCTTTCCTAACTTTGCACAATTAAGTTTCTCTGAAGTAATCTCCAAGTAAGTCACAGAATACCAAGGACTTCTCAGTGCTAATTTAGTTACATGTCTTAGTGAAGTTTAATTTACATATTTAATATAGCAAATCCTTCATCAAGTGTTTAATTTGTATATATAATACTGAACAGTCTCCTTCTATAAAATGTAATAAAAATTACCAGGTTACACCCAACTTCATGTAGGACTGATACATAGGTCAAAATCAAATTCTATAAATTACTGCTCAAATACCTGCATAACTCCAATTATACATTACATAACTTTCTCATAATTTCTGGAGTATGTAATAGAAAATAAGAACTTAATCACCTCACATTGGATACTTCTTCAAAATGTGTTGCCTATTTGCATATTCCTCTAATGACACGAACACACTCTGTATATTTTGTACAAAGATTTATTTGAAGTTTTTTTCCACGCAAAAGGCCCCAGAAAATTCTTATGCTGTGTGATAAGAGAACAAATAACAAAAAAGAATTATCTCAACCTCTTGAAGATCTAATGACAGCAGTTTTCATGAAATTATAGACAGATGCCTGCAGCTGTTGTATCAATATTCAAAGCGAACACATACTCCAGTGATACCAAGGAGTGCTGGCTAAGTGACTTTTAAGTGGTAGACTATTCAATAGTAAGTTTTCATTCAGATGAAAATGATCTTATCAGACTAAGTTCAGACAGCTTTGCCTTTTCTTCCTCTTTGAGACATCTGCAGAAAGTATTGGCAAATATCTGGATGATTTCAGGTTTTGAAGACAGAAGACTAGAACACACTGAACACACTATATAAGAGCTGTTACCAGGTCTTACAGCATACAAAAGATAAAAATTAGGAAATAGTACTGATACATTAAAACTTTGCATTAAAATATATTTCCATTATTACTTTCAACAGCTTAAATGGAAATTTCTTCTAAAGGTAGAAGAGAAGAAAAGTTCAATCACAGCTCAGAAATCTATTTTCTTACCAAGCTGTGACTTTTAGTATTATGGTTTAAGGAATCACATTGCAACTGATTTAAAAGAGTTGCATAGGCTAAAAATGTTAAATTAAGGTTCTAGATGCGACTGTTTAAACACTTATGGATTTAAACACTTACCCTTTCTAAACAAAAGTGCTAATGATTTTACTTTAAAGCAGGATAGGAGGAAGTTGTTTGACACAAATAGAGAAGATGATAGCAGCCAAATAATATTTGACCAAATTTAATACCAAATTGCTCTATTTCAGTTTTAATAAACTCTCTAGGACAGAAGGTATCACAGTCTCACTGGAATCAGAAGCCTCCTGAGGTATCTCCACAAGTAATGTGAAAAGTATTCCTTATACTGCAGTCCTATTGCTTTCTGATGGAAACAAGTGAACCTGTTTGTACTGTCTGTAAAATTGTTTGTTTATTTATAGAGTTTCTTTGTTTTGTGACCAGAGATTCAGGTGAAGTAGTAGGATGTTGAGGAGGGGAGCTGAAAGGATTTGAAATCTAGAAACCAACTGTTTGAATCCTGCTTGACATCCATATTTTAGGAAATAAACAAAGCCTAAATATATACACACTTAAGGCTATATCTTAAAGACCAAAATCTTTAAAAGGTATGTTGTCATATGGAGCCTTTGATTTCCCACTTATGGTATAGGAAGAGTACTTCTGCTAAAGTTTTCTATTATGGTGTTCTGCAGACCTGTGGATGAGTCAAGGCAAATGTCATCTGGTGTTGAGTGGTCAGCTTCCAGACAAATCTTCTCTTACAGATGGAGAATATAGCATACAATAAAGTTTCTGTATTTATTTGTATTTTGTCATAGTCAGAGTCCTCTGGCATGTAGCCATATATGAAAATGTTGGCAATAAGATATTTCTAGTATTTCAAGAACAGTAATTGGATGGACATGCAGAAGCCTTTCTACATGATCTTGCGCAGAAAAATACTTGGTAATTTAATTTCTACTCAAAGTTGGCAGGGCATGAATCAGATCTGATCTACAAGGCATGATGCCGCATTAATGCACACAGATGGTAGTAATTTTCCCAAATGTGTGAATTCCTATGCTAAAAAAATCACATTATTTATGATTTCTTCACACACTGCTTCAAGACCAGTGATGTTTCAGATGAAGTTAGAGCATGACCATCTGTCACTGGTCTTAAGGATATGCATAGAGTGGAGCAATCACGCAGCGTCTGGTCAAAGTACAGTTCAAAAGGCTAATAAAGGATACATAATCAGGTACATGATATGATAAAAGTTATATCATGTAACAGACATATAGCAAGTTAAGTAACGCTTCACTTAACAAGTTGAATAACACAGGGCCTGGATTTTCTTTCAATTTTAAGAGTCTGAAATCTGAGCCAAACAAGATAAACTCTGAACTGAGAGTTTTCTCAAGAGAAATCACATATCAGAGCTACTATGGGTTAATTAATATGTTGAATATATGCTGTGTATCTAATCTGTAAGATGATGTTTTCTCTTGTATCAGCCAATCACCAAGGAAATGTGCACCATGATAAAGGTTTTTATAATTATGTGTACAACTGATTCTATGAAAAAAAGTATGTTTATATAATTACTAGACTGACAGGCATATTTTTAATTCATAACAAATAAGATTTTTTGCCAAGTTATAGATTTACATTAATAGTGCTGATATAGAAAAATGCATCTATTAAGATCATTTAGTGCAAATGAGTCCTAAAGTTTCTTTTCTACATTAATGTCTTGAGTTTTAAAATCAAAGTAAGCTTTCCCTCAAGGAAAGAAATTTTCTTCTGGGAAAAGAAAGAAGAAAAAAAAGTCACTGATAATGCACATGTGCCTGTTTCAGAGAAACAAGGTTTGTGTTCTGCGAAAACTCATAGTGAATTGAATTGCCTATGGTTGGTCTTAGATACTGGGCTTAGATTTAAGACTCTTGATCAGAAATATCTATCTACAGTCTAATGTTTCCATTCACAATCACTCTCATGAGAATGACTTTGTCTATGCTGACGGTCCCATACTGAGTTAAGGACAGTTATTTTGGACTATGGAAACACAACCTCTCTCTTGGTGATCTGCTGATCCTTTGCAGAAAAATGGGTTTGGAACTAGGCTTTGTGGAACATGATTGTTGTTAAATGCATTTCATTTAATGTGTGAGACCTGACAGGTTACAGAACCTGCTACTTCATTGAGCCTCATTCTCCTGATGATGCTGTGTTAGCTTTCAAAGGCAGCTGATATGCATTATCAGACATCCCATGATTAGGAAAGGATGTAAACAAGGACCTCCTTGAGGCAGCCCTACAAATTTTAAAAAAAGATAGAGAATGAACAAGTGAATTATCAATTACTGAGCAGAATCACATCATTATGATCCCACAAAAACCAAACCAAACAAACAACCACAACCAAACAAAAACTACAGAAGGAAGTGCAGCAAGAACTGTGGTGAAGGAATAGAAGTCCAAGGTCATACAGTGAGTCTGAGGCTAATTCAAGAACATAAGCGAAGTTGATTTTTAGTCTCCTATACTATTTAACAGTAACATTTTCTCTATCAAGCACTAAACTTGTCAGAATACAATAGAATATGTCCATAACTGGAAAATCAGTTTCTTACAGAGCATTCACTGAGCTACTTCTAGTGTCCTGATGTACCCTCCTTAAACTGCTCCCAGGGATAGGCTTTACTTGCAGGTGGAGGCAAGGATGCTCTTTTCATTTCCTTATCTAATTGTCCTTTCTTTCCTCAAATACATGCTGTGTTGACTGAGAAACAGACACATTCTTTGATTTGTGACAGTTTATTTTACTTTCAGTGTATTTGGCTTTGTTATTTCTTCCCCTACATTGAACATTGTTAGTGCAAGTAACGCTTCTACTGTTACCATCCAACAATTGAACAGTTTGCTTCAGGAAACTAATTCTGCAAAGCTACATGACATCATGTATCTCCAAAACATATCTCTTTCAAGTCAAATTCTTTCTCTCTATAATCCAACTTGGTGAGGGAATTTTATTTTGAAACCTTTAATTCAGCTTTATAATCCACTACGTATAGCCAAAGAAAACCATTTCTGTGGTCTCAGTAGAGTGATTCAGGCCATCTCAGAAACTATGTATTATTCTTCCTCCTTAAATCCTTTCCCCCTTTCTTTTATCCTTATTGTAGATCTGATGTGATGTGCAGGGCACTAAGATAATTTTGGTGGTGGATTCTTTTCTCTTCTGTATCATATAGGTGATGGTCCAGTGGTCACAAAAGCAAGGAAAATAAACAACAAGCTACTGCAGATTTCCAGAGAAGGGCTTATAGAACCACCAGAAAAACAAGAAGTACAGGCCATAGGTTTTGTGGTCAAAGATAGGATGAATAAAGCAGTGATTGTTAATGTCGAATTATAACACAAGTATTTGGATATACTTTCTGATATAATTTGGCTGATAGCAGTGAAGGCATTTAGCTTTTTATTCAAATTCTCCAATTATTTCCTAGAATTGTCTGTTAACCTGACCTATATGCTAACAAAATTTCAGCCCCGAATTTTCATGGATTTTTCCATTTCATCTTCACAACATTCTATTATTTTTGAATATCACAATAGCTGCTAATTCAATTGAGCCTCATGCTCTTTATGATAATATATTAGCTTTTGTAAGCAGTTGATCTAAATGATCCCACATCCCAGGATTAGAAAAGGAAGCAAATAGGACCTCACGATGCTACACAGTAAAATATTGATTGGAAAAATTACTGGTTTATTCTACAGATGCTGTTGTCCAAAATCATTAAGGGAAAAAGTAATAACATTAATATTTACAAACATTATGAAAATATTTGAAGGCTAATCTTTTATCAGTTTTTACTTTCATCATTATTCTTCTGAATTGTTTTTTAATAGTTATACTGCCATACCTTCAGTCTACTACAAAGTTTTCCATTTTCTGCCAGAATAAAAAATTTGAATTATAGCACAGAAAATATAAGTGGAAGCAACAAAAGAAAAGTTGGGTTGGGGTTTTTTGTGATTTGTTTGTTTGTTTTTGCCCAAATGATGAAAGAAACTTCACAAATCAGTCTTTATTCAGTGATGATAATAAGGAAATATTCATGTATTTTAAAAACAAAGTCTAAGTAGGACTTGGACTGAATATGCTTGGCTTTCAAATTATACCCAGGTTTGCACCACGAGATACTGCCAAGAGATAACTGAATTCAGATTTTGTTTAAGTATTATCTCATTTTCAAAATTATTATCATCATCAGTTATAAATAAACATAGAGAACACTACATGTGTGTAGATAGCCCTTTCCATGGCACTGCTTTCCAGAATATCATTCGCCAGTCTGTACGTACACCTGGGGTTGCTCCACCCCAGGTGCAGAATCCAGCACTTTCCCTACTTGAACTTCATATGGTTGGTGATTGCCCACTGCTCTAATTTTTTGAGGTCTCTCTGAAGGGTCTCCCTGCCTTCAAGGGGGTCAACATCTCCTCCCAGTTTGGTATCATCTACAAACTCACTTAGTATCCCTTCCAGTCCTGTGTCTAAATCATTTATGAAGATGTCGAAGAGCACAGGGCCTATGATGGAGCCCTGTGGAACCCCAGTAGTGACAGGTCACCAATCTGATGTTACCCCATTCACTGTTACCTTCTGTGCTCTACCTGTGGGCCAATTGCTCACCCACCACATGAGGTGTTTATCCAGCTGTGTGCTGTCTGCTTTGTCTGGAAGGATTCTGTGAGAGACAGTATGGAGAGCTTTATGGAAATCCAAGAAGATTGCATCAACTGGCTCCCCTTGATCAGCTAGGTGGGTTACCTTGTCATCAAAGGAAATCAGGTTTGATAAGCAAGACTTTCCTCTCATGTAGCTGTGCTGGTTGTCTTTCAGGTGTTTCTCAATACCTCGTAGAAAAATCTTCTCCAAACTTTACCAGGCACGGAAGTGAGACTGCCAGGTCTATAGTTTCTGGGGTCCTCCTTCTTGCCCTTCTTGAAAATCAAGACAATGTTCTCCAGCTTCCAGTCAACTGGGACCTCTCTGAATTCCCGAGATGACTCAAAAATCATCGAGAGGTTTTGTGATGACATCAGGTCCCATAGAAGAGAAGACTGAGAGGGGATCTCAGTAATGCACGTTAATATCTCAAAGGTGGGTGCGAGGAGGATGGCACCAGACTCTTTTCAGTGTTGCCCAGTCACAGGATCAATGGCCATAAACTAAAACACAAGAAGTTTCAGCTCTACATGGGGAAGAAGTTCTTTATGTTGATGGTGGAAGAGCAGTGGAACAGGGTGCCCAGAGAGGTCGTAGTGTCTCCTTCTCTGGAGGGATTCAAAGCCTCTAGGACCTCTAGGTTACCCTGCCCTGGCAGCGGGGATAAGACTAGATGATCTCCAGAGGTCCCTACCAACCTTAACTATTCCATGATTCTGTGACAAACAAATTGTCAAATACAAGAAGATGACAAAAATGTTTCTATCTTTATACTGAGGCTCAAAGAAAGGAGATGCAGAATCAGTCTCTTTTGTTCCTGTTTACACTGCACTGGGGGAATTTGTCAAGTTACAGAAGACTGTAACAGATATAACAAAACCAGGGAGAATAAATGAATGAGAAATGGTGGCAGGAAAAGATACAAAACTATTATGAAGTTGAAATATAATACTCCTATGTGATGTTTTTGTTTCATACACATATACATAGTAGCATAAAAATAGTCTATTTTTGTTTGGGAGAACAAAGTCAGGAAATAAATAAGGATATAATATCAATATTTTGTGGTCTGTAATACAGCATTAAGAAAGAAAAGAAGCAACAATGTTGATCAGGGTCAGTAAAAAGCATTTCTTTTTATAACAAAATCTCTACTTTTAATGACATTTCCCAGTATTGTAACAAATACCTTTAGCATTTTTATTTTTTTTTAGTAGGTAGATATTGATTGTATCTTCTCTTAAAGATTAATTAATCAAATGTTAAGAGGGAAGACAATTTTTGTTAGAGGAGCACCTTTTTTAAAGTAGAAAATGAAAATAGCCATGCTAGGAGCAAAAAATTTTGGCAGAGATAAATAAAGATATTGCCAGAACTTACAAAAATCCTGATGGCATGCACAGTGACTAAACCTTATTGATTATTACGAGTAAGTTTCACTACTACTCACAGAGTCTTTGTTTTTTGCAAGTTGTTCATGTGAAAAATAAGATGCAGCAATATAATAGCATAGTATTAATCTACTGCTTCTGAAACCGTAACAATGCAGCAGGATTTCAATGTGCCACTACTGGAGCCAGAAGAAAGAATGAAGAATGTTGTTGTTCTGGAAATGCTGAAAACATATGATATATTTTCACAGGTAACAGAAAATGTAGACAACTGTAGGGGTTGGTAAGGTCACATTTGAAACTTCATTTTAGCAACAACAAACTAGTAGGCTTCCCCTGCACTGAGATAAGATGATTAACACCTCAAGCTGAAAGAGTTTGAGCAAATGTCAAGTATAAAATATTAATTTCCTTCCTCAGAGAGTTCTGAGTTTTTATTAGCATTCTCTGTGTCCAGGATTTTTTCTTTGTTCTTCTAAGAGACCTTCAGCTGGATGAAGTATAGTGCTGATGACTACTTTTCTTTATAATTGCTCATTTCATTTTACTTTTCAAAAATATTTTCATTGTTCAGTTGCCCTATCGTAAAACTTCACAAATCTGTCCTGCCTGCTATTAAGTGACACTTTATCCTGTTCCTGCCTCCATGTCTTAAATGTTATCAAATTTTTACTGTATCTAACAGGGACCTAAGGTTGCCTTCTTAACGTACCTAAAACCCCATGTGTTTGTTAATTTACAAATAAAACAAATTAGACTTAAATCAGACGCATATTGAGCCAATATTTTGGAAAAAAAGTGTTCAGTTCTAACAAAATTTGTTGTTATTGTTCCTTTTAAATCTTTTGCCTCCCCAGCATCTCTGGATAAATTTTAGGCCCTGAAGCATCAGTAGCTGGATGATTCATGGGAATGTTCAGGCTTTAAATCTGGGCTGACATTCTCTCCTTTATTCTCAATTGCACCCTGGTTGGTCTCCAGAAATGTCAAAAAATGGGAGACTGATTCTTATCATCTAGAAACGAATATTCTCAATTCCTGTCTTAAGTCTCTCTGAATTAATCTTTAAAGGAAGAAATTTATGCAGCCTGCTGGAATCCAAAGAGCAATGAATGAAAGATCCCTTCATACTCAATTTTTTTAATGCATGGAAGTCCTTGATTTTCAGCACCTTTTCTGCGCATTAATATTTTTATGAGTGATTTAAAATGCTTTTATATCAAGAACAGAATTAATGTAATAGGAGTTCCTGTAAAACTCCTATATAAGAATCTCCAGGAGAAGAGAGGTTGTGCAGTGTTTCCACAATACTCTTAGCCTGACATTCAATGAAGTACACATGTTTAGTAGGAATACTCCTATCTTATGGGGTTTTTTTCTATTAAAATAACGACTCCATAATTTAAACCTCAAACCAACCTTCAGTGACAAACCTTTTTCATTTTGCAACCGTGCTGAAAAAAAACCACAAAAACAACCAACAGAAAACCCAGTAGCATACTTTCTGTTATATGAGAAAATACATGTTAAGAGATAGATGTCCAACAGGGACTGGGTTTCTGCTATTAAACTCTAAAAGAAACTTCAAAAGCTTGTGACTGAACTTCACCACATTGTACGTATTTTACTTATATAAATTTTTGATCAAATTATGTTCTTTATTTTGCTGAAGTTCACCAGTTGCTGAAACAGATTTTACACATGTATAAAAAGAAACAGTCATTCATCTGTGATTATTTCCATAAAATAGCATTAAGAATAATGCCATGTATTGGGAAACAGCTTTGGAAGTTAGATGAATCTACAGTTTTCCACTTTGGTAGAAGCTAATAGGATCCTTGCCTTTATTTTCTTGATTTTATTTCCCATATTTGCATATTTTCTATTGCATTCAATATTCAAATGTCTTTTATTAATTATTTATAATATTGTAGTTTTATTTTTGTGTTCTGTAGGGCTAAAGAATCCATGAAGGAAAACTCTTGATAGAGGGAAATACAATTCACATAGGAAAATTTTGTTCATTTGTGTAAGTTCTTGTCTTAAGTATGATTGTAACAGAAAACAGGAATCTGACAGTAATTTGAACATCTATTTGGGCAATGTCTCAATTCTTTGCTCTGTTTGATGATTTCAATATTTTCACTATTTACACTGAAACACAGGGAGACTCTACACGTTCCCAAGCTCTAGAACCTTTACAGATTTTGTGCAGAACTGATGTACACCCATGTAGAATGTAAATAGATAAATATATTGTGCCCTTTGGGAATTCACCTTCTGAATCCTGAATTTCCTGGGTAGCTAAAAATGCTAAATAGCTAAAACATTTTTGCTATATAACTACTTGCATATTTTATCACCACAAACTGTTGATACAAAAATATAAAGAAACTACAATAGTAGGAAGAAAAACTGGCTTTTTATATTACATAAGAGAAGATGACTTCCTCGGGGGGGGAGGTTTGAAGCTTGAGAAGCCTCAATACAGTGACTTCTTAACATCTATATATTTTCCTCCTTTTTAAACAAAAATTGTTTGAGATTTTAAGTGAATACAAAGACCAACATTCCACGAAGATCCATGAAAAGGAATGTGTCAGGCACTCTTAATTAGAAATAATGTGTGTTTTCAAGCTTAAGTTAGAAATTTATGTTTAGGCCAGGAAACAGCAAAGCCATTTCCTCTGTAACCACATCATATAAGTAGCCAGTGTCCTTCCAAAATGACCACTCACTCTGGGACATGACACTTTAATGAAGTCTCTAGAGAATTCTCATGTTCACTTCACTCTCTCAGCTGGCTGAGGATCCTGAGAGTGGTCTGGGAGCAGACCAGCAGCTGCACACCTTGTATCCAGGGATGAAAATCCCCCTCTGTTTTTAATCACAACATTCTTGAAAAGAAAATGTCAAGGTAGTAAAATATACTATTATCCTAACTCAGTAACACAGATGATTGCATTGGTAAGAAGCCCAACTAACTATTGCTTATTTTGTACTATAAAAGCAAACACAGTCACAGCCTTCTACGCCTCTTTCTTACAGGCTACACAATAAAGCTCAAAAATCGTATTTAATACCTCACCTGCTTTATTACATGGTATCTCTTGTGGAAGAGCTCAAATGAGTCAAGCTCAGAAAATAAGCCTTGCCATACTGCCGGGGGAGACATATCACATTTTCACAGATGACTTGATTAACAGCAAATTAGCACCAACAGAACAAATGACTGCAATTCAGGAGTTACTGAAACAAGGTTTTTCCAGAAAATGCCGTAAATGGAGAAGTAAAGTAAGGAAAAAAGTAAGTATTTTTCACCTATGCAACAATTAATACCTTCAAACAAAAAATGACTCGAAGGAATTGGGAGATTAACAGCTTAATAGGTTGCAAGCTTTAAAAACAATCAACTCTTATCCTGGCATTTTCAAGCAGAAAATGAAGGGAAGAAATCTTGTTTCCTGCAAATTCTAAAGTCATCATTATTTCACTTTATGTTACCTCTTCTTTCCCAAAGTAGTATTTGTTATCAAATTTTACAAATCTCCTAAAGGTTACTACAACAGGAAAACTTTCATCCACATTAAAGAAATAGTAATTCAAAAGCCTAATACTAGAAATGACAAAATTTCACAGGTGTGCTCTATAAGATGAGGAGACAAAGAGTTTTCTATGACTTTTATAAATTATTTTTTGCCAGAAATCTCTCAAAGCAACAAATGCCCAACAGACTCCATAATTTCAGAGAACAGACTTGTTAAATATATATTAAATTTCTGTTCAGTAAGAGAATCCTGTAGTGCTACAGTATACCATATAGCTCTATATTATACACTATAGCAGTAGACCTTATAGCTGTTCTGAAATGAGCTGGTTGTGGGTAGATGGCAGTTGCAAACATAAACAACTTTATGGAGACTGGGACACAAGTTTTTAAGAGTTAGTTGGTGCTTTGAAGAGCTCTTTCTGCATTTCAACAAGCTCTTTCTTTCTTGTCATCTTCCCCCTAGGTATAACTAAGGTGTGTCTTAAACTCTCATTTAATTATATTTTTTATCTAGAAAACCATCACATCCCTTTAAAATTTCATTAAGTCATCTGGAGGGATTTGAGATGTAAGTTGT
Source organism: Corapipo altera (assembly GCF_003945725.1). NCBI lineage: Eukaryota > Metazoa > Chordata > Aves > Passeriformes > Pipridae > Corapipo > Corapipo altera. The sequence continues at coordinate 3,157,422 of NW_020884890.1, forward strand.
TTTTCAGTGTTGAGTTACATAAATGTAACAGAATGGATGGATCCGAATTCAGGGCCTAATGTAGCAGAATACCTGCATCTTTAACATCAAGCACATGAATCACACAGACTACTTACACTCTTACATTTAAATACATGTAAAGCTTACATGTTGCACTGAATCTGGGACATAATTTCTAAATTAGACGAAAATGTAATACTAATTCATATGAAAGCTCAGACTGACACTTGCTTTTGAAGTGCTAAAATTCTACAAAACTGTTCAAGAGAGTGGAAGAAGGATTAGTCAAAAATTGCTTCACCTCATCCTTGTGAATCCAGCTGCTCTTCTGTCAAAATCCTGTTTTCCTTTGTGTGGGGTGAAGTCACAGCCCCACAACTGAAGTTTGAGGGTTTTGGAACATTATAAAGTGTTGGGCCCTTTTCCATGGGAGCAGTAGAGTTAATTAGATAGTTCCCATGGACACAGCCTTGAGTTGTGTGGCTGAGTGCAGGTGCCGCATTCCTGGATGTTGTAAGAAAATGTTTGTAGTGTATGTATGTGGGAAAGTGGAACTTAGCACCAAACAAAAAGCTGCCTGCTCAGCATAGCGGGCAGACATCTCTCTGGCTCTTCATCCTAGTGTGTCTCTTCATCCTAGTGTGTGTGTGTCGCGTGTCTTTCTTCCCCCTTCAAGCCGAGGCCTGTCGACAGATACCCAGCTACACCTTTGATTTCAAAATACTTCAGCAAATTAATCTACATTAAAATAAAACACTGATACATAGCAACTGATAGAACAAGATGGTACTGGATTAGAGATATTTTAGAGACTTTCAAAAACTTCTCCATAGTTTTGTGAACTGTATACTAAATCCAGGTGATTGTGCAGCTAATACAATTACTCACAGGAACAAGTTACATTTCACAAGGTTTGCCTAGTCTGATATCAAAGTACAAGACTATATCCACAAGTGAAAGTGCAAAGCAGAAAATTTATATATTCCATTTTTGTATTGCTTACTAAAATAATACTTCTGTTGAATTTTATTGAATGAAGTAAACTATGTGGGAATGGTTAGCTATTTGCTATAAAATTGCAACTATGTATCAAAGCCACATACAAAGTTATTTAACTTCTGGTTAAATCTTTGTTAGGTCTTTATTAACCTACTGTGTTCTTGATTTTAAAAGCCATTCTCTAAAAATAAAATTAAGTCTGAAGAAGGGAAAACAATGCTTCTTGCAAAGCTAGCCCAAAAACTAGAGAGTTCATGTGGAAGTTTTACACACATGAATGCAATTTGTGGGACATCAATACATATCTTATGAGTTTAGATATTGGCTGAGGTTAATGACATGAAATTAATTACTAAAGTTTATACATATCTCTAAACACATTATTTTTTTTCTGTTCACAAAGTCCTAAAAGGTATGAATCATTTTGAAGGAGGACAAAATGAGTGAAAGAAAACTTGAATTCTGGAAAACCAGAGGCTTAGGGGAAACAGCATCCGGTTTTTGAATTGTGGGCACCTCAAACTGAGACTGGAATGTGGAGATGAAAACGCAATTGTCCTTTCTCACCCACAACTCTCTATATCATTCCCATTTGCTCACTTTTCTTTTTGGTGGAAAATGTCACAGACTCGTTTTAAATCACACATACACAGTATAAATATTATTAAGGAGATAAATAGATCTACTATCTAAAGAGAGATTGTTCTAAATATGTCTGAAATCATAGGAATTAGACCAACTACATTTCTCTTCAAAACCAAATATAATATCAAACATAAAGACAACCGCCCCCAGAGCTGTCTGAGATGAATGATACTAGTTAATGACAAAAAGTTAGAAATGTTAAGTTAGGAACAATGTCTAGAAAAGCTGCTATAAAAGAAACATCTAATGTTCAGGGTGATATTATCAAGTATTACTCAACAAATCAGGAATTCAACAAATGTGTCCCAAGGAACAAACGTAGCAAAGCCTCTAGGTGTGACTGTTCCAACATAAATGCCCATAACAGCCTTCCATTTTACTGCTGCTTTTACAGCTTTGTCAAAGGAGTTGACCTTTAAGTAATGTACAGAATATACACGGGCAACATATCAAATTAAACAGATTTCCTGTTTTTACCACATGACATTTAAATACTCTTTTTATTGAACAATTTATAAAACTTTTACAGAATACTAAAAATTTTGGAGACTTTAAAAATGTTAATGTTATAATTAACAGTCAGGGACATAATTAACAGTCAAGGACATGTCTTGCACATTCAAGACAGCGATATTCCAAATCTATCGTTATGAACTTTATAGTAATAGACAACCATCTGCTTTCAAGCTAAAGCAGAAGCATTGCATTTTTTCCACTTGTAGGAGTTTCACAATGAAGTAGATAAAATAGCTTAGCTAATAAAGAAAGAGTGATACATTTAATTTTAAAGTGAAGAAGTTTATATACACAGAAAGGAAAAAGAGAAAAGGGTAGCACAGAGTATACTATCTACCCTTGATTGTATTCCTTATCTACAAAATACTTCCTTGCTATTGCATGACCCAGTAGTCACTACTGAGTAATGAAGAGTAGTTTTATATGAGAAGCAGGTTTTCTATGCTGCATTTAAATAGAGAGATTTTAAAATAAACCTTGTACTAACTTCTAAATTCCAAGTAACTTTGGTAATTATTAATAAAAAATAAACGAAACAAAAAAAAGAATGTTGTTGATAACACACCAGCGTTTTCAGGCTTCTACTGATCAGGGCTGGCACAGCATCAGCACTGTCTCTCATCATTCCTCCCACCCCATCCGGAGGCTGGGGGTGGGCAAGATCCTGGGAGGGGACGCAACTAGACCAGCTGACCCACATTAACCGAAGGGATATTCCATACTATAGGATGTCAGCTCAGATATAAAAGCTAAGGAAAGGAGGAGGAAGCAGGGGGTATTTGTTATTTACAATGTTTCCTTTCTGAAGAAACTGCTAAGTGTGCTGAAACCCAATTTTCTGGGAAGTGGCCAGGCATCCCTTGTTGATAGGAAGTAGGGAATAAACCTTTCTTTTTTTCCCTTTACTTATACACCCATAAACTTTTGCTTTTTTAAAAAAAAATAAACTAATGGTTGCAGTTTGAACTTTGCAAATGCACTGATTTATATACATACTTTTCTCTTTCCTTAGAAAAAATGGAGATAGATTTCCATTCTTCAAAATTGTCATTTTCAGATATTTCAGAGGTACTTGATTGTTTAGAGTAAGTACACTGTGTATTTAAATAAACTGGCTTGGCCCTAGTATATCCATAATGACAACTGTGATTTGAATATGTTTCTTGTAAGGGCAGAACAACCTGCTGGAGTTTATTAGTCAAGGAACAATAGAATAGAAAAAGGAAAAATGCAATATTGCATTTATAACACACTATCAAGTTAAAACACTTGAGATAATGACATTCACTTGTTTTCACTCTAGAAGATGGTCTTATATACTGTTAGAAACATACAGTTGCTACTAAGAAACTAAGCGGTGTATTTCACCCTAAAAATGAAACAAACAAAGGCACACATTCTAGTAAAGCCAACATATCCACGTAGGGTTTGTATGTGGTATGCCATGTTGACTGTTAATATGCCAGTTAAGTGTATGACATATTTTCTTGCTGCAGTTTAGTTAATGGTAGGTGCAAGGTAGATCACAAAAATGAATAATGAGGATATACCGCTGAAATGTACAGGTATACATTACAGCAAAATTACAACAGATCATAGCTAACTTTAAGGAGTTGAGAGACAATTTCCTTGACTGGAACACAGTTTCTGGATTGCTTACATGATAGTTACTTTCTCCATTGCAAGGTCTATGGTAAATAATTATAAAATTACTACAGATGCCCTTATCTTCTCTAAATATGAGCTCTTTCCAAGTTTCTTGAAGAACTTGTCTCTGAATATCAAAGGCTTATAGTGATAGTTCAGTTGGGCAATTTCTGGTTTCATTACAGTAAATTGTCACTCTCATTGAAACTTTAGGATTAAATAAAATCACTGTATGCTGCAGTTACTTTTCAACTACTAACTACAGGATACATTAAGTCGTATCCTGATCTACATAAACATGTGATGTGACAGTGCACACTCTGGGATGTAACTGTCCCAGTGAGCTGCCAATGAGCATGTCACAATAGCATTATCAAAAAGGATGAGGCTGTTCCTTGTGTTGAAGGAATATAGAGGGTAAAAGCAGAGCTTTGTGAAAAGAGGAACTCCTTGTCTTCTCCACACAAAATGAAATGTTATTCTTCCAGTGCTAGAACTATTACATGACATCCTATACAGAAATATTAGTTGTTGCTAAAATCTCAACATCGGGCATGGCTAAAAGCTTCTGGAAAGCAAATGACACCTCTTCCACTTTTAGGAAAAAAAGAATAGGTATCGCATGAAAACTGGACATTCAACTATTAAAAGGATGATATAATTATACAGATGAGGTTATATTCTCCACAGGAGCTACTTGTTTCAGGGTTTCTTTAAAGCTTGTGTTCTGATTTTATTGAATGGAATGGTTATAGATGTATCTAATGTAAGGTGCTCAAGTCCTAAACATCAGAGATTTGGTTACAACTGCGGCTTAGTGTAATAGATCCATGCTTTTAATTTGCTCTTCAGGTACTCGTAATTCTATCATATTTTCACATATGATTTTTGAAACAAGATCACAGAAAGAAAGAGAAGAGACCCCTTCATTTACAGAGGTAAGATAAATTTGTTGAAAAAGTTACTTGGAAATGTAGTTGGAAGTCAACTCATCCCATTGTATGAACTCAGCAGGCCTGCACTGGTTAGTCTTCAAAAGAGAAAACGGCTTAAAATCCTATTTTTGAATAAACAACTCAAAAGTAGCTATTTCAGTCAATGAACGAGGAGTTACTTCCTCCAAAGTCTGTGGCACATGGGAGTAAGTACTCAGTCCAGACAATGATTCAAACACAGGTTATGTAAATTTTCATTAAAAACATCAAACTATAGAAGACTCCTGGAGATTGATGGATCAACTAGAAGGTCAGAAGAAAGTAGCAATCAGACACTAGTGGAAGGAACCAGTGGAGTCCGGACAAAGTATCACTCGACAGAATGGTTGTGCACACATTGATATGGCCTATTACCACAGGATGTCTATCAAACTCCTGTTTAAATTTAATATTGCTTACTTCTGGTATAACCCTTGGAAAAAACAAAAACCTGCTCACATCCAAAATACCACAGAGGATGCTGATACAAAGGGTGCCAAGTGCATTCTTTGGAACACAGAAGAGAATTCTGGCACATAAAATGTATGTAAATAAATAGAACACTTTATTGAAATTTTGAAAATACTTCATCGAATCACACACTGAATGGTAACTAAATCTGTTATGTTTGATGGAAACACACTCTTTTTGGTTCCATTATTTTATGTTGCAGTTTCCACAGCTGCAGTGTATTGAAAGCAAGTGTAAAGAGTATTCCCAGAGACCAAACATGTAGAAGATACTCACAGAATTCAATCTAACACTGACAATTAAAAATATATGATTAAATTTATTTTAAACTTGGGAAAGGCTGAATGGTAAAATATTCTCTGATATATAAGCAACACATGACAAATTTTTTTTAGAGCTGACAGTCAGTGTTTGCTTTCACATATAGTGAGTGCAATGACCTACTTTTAGACAGTAATACAAGGTGATGTTAGCTCAGATATACTGGCAGTCTGGCAAGGGCATTTTTAACTCTAGTTGCTTTTACTTCATACCATGGGAAGTTCATTAGGAGGATGATGCAGTTATATAATCATAATGTAGACAATTTTTTTGTTAAATTCCTGGACACTAGGAATTTAATTCTATGAGAATTATCTACTGCAATTTATAACACATGGTACCGTAAAAGCTAAAGCAGGTTTTGAAGCCAGCTATAGAATTTGTTCTAAAAAGAACATTCTGAGAAGCAGTAATGCAAAGCAACTACAATTACAAAACAGAAATATTGATCAGTTTGCCTTATAGTCTTGACTCTTTTTACAAAGAAACCAAAATTGTTTAAAGAATTACTTTTTATTCAAATTATAATTAAAATATGTTCATTTGACTGCTCTGTGCTTTATGAGCAGCAGTAGTAGAATAGAAGCATAAATGAGCTACAGAATAAAAAAAGTCTTTTTCAATGAAGGACCAAGCACAGTGATGAATAAAACTCAAGCCATAGAAATGGAAAACATATAACCTTTTGAGGAAATCTTCTCCTTGTTTTTATAAGTTAACTTTCTTCTGTTCCAGAAATACTACATTGAAAAACTTACATTAAAACTGTGCACAACAATTTGCACCAATAATACATTATCTTCTTCCTTAAGTCTGCAACTCTTAGAAGTGTACCTGACATATCTTACATTGTAAATAAGTACTATTAGAATTACCTCAATGAATCTTCTCCTCAGTTACCAACAGTTACCGGGATGAAAAGCAGAGAAACCTGATTATCATTACCTCTTCCCCTTTTCCACCTCCAAAGAACCATACAACTTGCATTTCACAACTAATTGAGAAAAAATTAATCACAACTACCTTTTTCACAAAATCGACCAGTGAAGTGTAGTGGGCAGTCACACTGAAATGAGGTGGCCCCAGTGGGCAGAGAGAGAGGATGACAAGTCCCTCCATTACGGCACAGTCCTTCCTGGCATACAGATGGCAATTCAGAGGAAATCTGAGAGGGCACAACAGTTTCAGGCAACTGAGGCACATCAGAAGAAACCACAGGGAATGCTGTTGAGAGATGTGTGGGCACAGGAATTCTGAAAGAAGAGACAATGTATCAAAACAAAGCAAATCATGAGATCTAATTTTGCTACTACACTTAAGCTACAACCAATAACTCTACTAGAGTTTTTTTAGAATTTCAGACTATAGTCAAGAAAATATGAGTACATGAGGAACTCCCAAATTAAGTTCCCATCCTGAAATCTAGCAAAACCACAGTGAAGATATTTTTTCCTGTGAGGGAGCAAGAAATAACCTCCATGCATATGGCACTGCTTGTACATGCTCTCATAATTCATTTTTGGTGCATATCAACAGTGGATTGATAAATAAATACAGCCTTCACCTGTTTTTCAACTCTGTTTATTACTGCTTTTTATCTCTTCCAGAGAGCCAAACTTGTGACTCACTAGAACCAAACAAATGTAAGGCTACGAATTTACCAAGCAGAACAACTTATTGTGCATCACACAAATTACTATGATGAGGGCAAAGCAAAAGTAATCAAAAGTAGCAAGAAGATTCATGACTACTTAGTAAGGGTTTTCAGTTTAGAAAATATTCTCACTGCATTTTATCTAAGAGATAGGTGTTTTTCTTTGATTTTCTGAAGTTCAAGAGGTTCATATTTTTTTCCAGAAAGCAACTTCTAATTCTGAATTCTAATTTGACAACAGTAATCTAGTAAAATATCTTACTATTTATACCTCCTTCATAACTTAAAACTGTGTTAATATTTCTCTTATGTCTCAATGCTGTGCCAAAAAAACCCAATGATCAGAGGGCTGGAGCATCTCTCCTGTGAAGACAGGTTGAGAGAGTTAGGGTTGTTCAGTCTGGAGAAGAGAAGGCTCTGGTGTCCCTGTCCATGGCAGTAGGGTTGGAACTAAATCTTTAAAATCCCTTCCAACCCAAACGTATGATTCTATAAAAGGGAGATGAGGCTGAACTGAAATGTCACTAATATTCTGGGCAAAACAGAGTACAGAAATTAAGTGCAATGGTTTATAGGCATCACAGCTAGTGAAAGACAGGACTTTTGGCAAAGTGTTAAACATCAGCAGTCAAATTCTTACATATTTTGGTGAAAATGATGTCATAAATCTGCTTTACAAAAATAAAAATTAAAAAATAAATCATATACTGGCACCTGCTGTGCCCTACCCTTTCTACTTGTCACCTACTCTTGTATCTGCTAAAAATTCTGCTTCACCATATTTTTGAGTTTGTAGTATGTCTTAAAAAGAAGCATTTGAAAGTGATGAGGTACCAATGGAATGCAACTGCAGAAGCAAGGTGGATGGGGACACAGCACTGTGATGGGACACCTTCACTGGGACACTGTATTCACCACATCAGGCATCTGTCTTATTAAGTGTAGCTTCCAACTTTTTTACATACTTCATTTATTCATGACAACATGAAAAACAATTTTAATAATTTACTCTTTTGAAAGCCAAATTTTAGAAAGTACTAACAAATTTAATAAGATTCTGAAAAAAAAAACCAAACACCCACCATAACATGTCCTAGATAAGTATGTTTTCTCTGTCACTATTAAAAACTCACTTCTCTGATTTTTTAATATAGCAAAAAAGGATATATGCCAAGAGGCAAGTAGAAAGGAAAAGAAGCTGGGCAGAGGAATGAGAGAAATAATTCAGAGCAAAGTAAATATCTAAGGAGACCTAGAGAAAGGCACAGTAACTGAAAAAGGAGTGGATGTTGGGAAACAGTGAAAGGGACACAGGGTTTATGTGACAGTAAAGAGAAGACATGCAGAGCCATAATGGTAAGGAAAACACTAGAATGGGATAGTGAAAAAGGTACCCAGATTGCATCCAAAACATAAGATAGCCAAAACACACACACTGTGGTGCTTAACAATGAGGATTTCAAGGTAATTAAAAGTCATCTACTTCATATGAGAGAAGAGCATCCAAAAAAGATGGCAGTCAACAAGAAGGATGAAAATAAATCCCTAAAATATTTTTAAGGCTAAGGACTTGCAGGTAAAAAGCTTGAAACATAGGAAAATAAGTGACTTCCTTTTTTTTCCCATTTACATGAATAGAATAAGAATGTTTCCATTTATATAAATACAATTAAAACAAAGAGATTGCTGGTTTTACAGCAATATTTTTCTCCTGGGGGAAATAACTAACATGATCTTCATGCAGGCTATTCCATTTAGAGCAGCATTAAGAGTGTACTAAAGTGTGTGTTATATTCTACCAGGCTAGCACAGCAAATCAAAAATGTTTAGTCACCTGCCTCTATTAGAACCATTGATTAAAAATAATTAAACAAAAATATTCATTTTCTCCCCAAGCATAACCTAAATGTTGTATAAAATCTGAATTAATAGTAGGTTTACATAAAGATTAAGCCATTTAAAGGAGAAATTTATTGGGATCAATTAGTGGTATTTGGGGTTGATTTTTCTGTTACTCCTGAAAAAAAAAAATCAACAAAAACTACATGAAAGTTGGGGAATAAAGAGGGTATAAACTAAGCTTTCACTACTAGCTATCAGAGAGACCATTTTTCTAATGACAGATAATCCTATACACGACCAATGCAAAACTTACTCCTCTGAACCTGGTCACATCTACTGTCAGGACTAAAAAGCTGAACAAGAGGTAGAGCTCTCTGACTGGCAGGTCATGCATTCTCGTGTCCACTGGAAGCACTGATTTCCAGCTGTGGAAGTTTCACATCCCCTTTCTGATGGGAAACTACTGTTTATCTCTAAAGTAGAATCACAGCAGTGTGCTTTAAATGAAATTTTGTGAGGGTAAGTAATACAGCCTTTCTTCATTTTTTGGTTCATATCCTAATCCACAGAAAAGAAAGAAAGGAAAGCTCCTTTGTAGGCTGATTTCTCCCTGGTTCATTCGTTAATTTTTCACAGGATGTCAGCCTTTGCAGTACTGTTCTGGATGTTTTGCTTCTAGATGGTGTCTGACTGTGTTCGTGCCAGTACTGCTTCCAGGCACCCTGCAGCTTGCTGCCTTACCACAAAAGCGAGACGAGTTTGCTGGGGCTGGTTAGTGGGGCAAACATCTGCAGCTGCACTCTCAAGCCATTCAAGCTGCTGCTGTGAATAAGCAATGACCTCAGCTCAATGAATTTTAACTAAAACATTATTTGAATAAAAAGCTGGGAAGTGTTTAAAGTAAAATAGCAATTGAGGTGTTAATAGTTTTGACAAGGTGTAACAAAAATATATCAAGCAAAACTTGATTCACTGTTACTACACAACAAGACACAATTTTATGATTGTGTTTTTTTTTTCTTTTCAATTTCCTAGCCTGTCACTGTCTCTCAGGTCAATAATGCACACAAATATATTCTAACTTGCTCCAAGCAACAACACATTGTTTTTAATGTTAAAATGAACTCGAAAATTTAGTTTTAAAGGCCTGCAAACTTGTGTTTCATAGCTAAGTGCATGTAAGCTTGAAATGCTTGTCTAAACATAGACCTTAGTGCAATTTGAAGTCTTGTTTATTTTATATTATATTGTTTGATGCTCAAGGAGATGCATGATGAACTGAATGGCAGGAATCATCACTTAGAGATCATGCTCTATGTTGTAAACCTAAAGCACACATACTCAAAACAACTGTGCTTCTCTCTGCCCTACACTCTCATCTATTCAATAAGAGCCTGAAACTGTTAATGTGTGGAGTTAGAGGCACTGCAGCTTAAAAAGTTAACAAACCATCTTGGATGCCCCAGCTGTGCACTGGCCTGGCAGTGAGGGACTCAGTCTTGATGAGGACTCAGCTGGGTGTTGCTGGTTTAACCCCTGCAGTGGTACTAGTCACCAGGGTCAAGACAGCTGTTCAGCCTGAAGAAGGGAAGGCTCTAGGGAATCTTGTCAATTTGTATAAATACTTGAGTGGGGAGGGAAGTGGAAAAGATGGAACCAGACTCTTCTCGCTGGTGGCCAGTGAAAGGATGTACAGCAATGAGGACGTGGCAATGAACACAAACTAAAATGCAAGAAATTCCACCTAAACATAAGAAAACATTTTTTTTCCCCCCAGAGGGACCTATCTGTATAATGGACTTCAAACTGAGACCTACAAAGAGAGAAGACTTGTCCCCCAAGTAATTCATTATCAGGCTGATGGCACCTGTGTCTACAGAAGCACTCTGACATTTCCCAGGAAGCAGGCTGCTGAGACATGCAATGGCATGGGAGTCCCAATGATGTGATAACATCTCCACTGCCTATATCTTCTGGTACTTACGTACTTAACATTTTATTACTGGAGTAATGGATTTAGCCTTATCTGATATGAGTGCAACAAGGAAGTTTGTACTTTTAGCTTGTCAATAAAGTAGTTGGTGCTGGAAATCAACTGCTTTTATTTGCAATTTTCTTCGGTGGAAAAGTGTGCATATGCCATTTTTCTTAGGTTGTGACAGAATATTATTTTAAGCAAATGTTTTAGAATTTGGAGCCTAAGGAAAGATTTTTCAAAAGCATTAGAATGAGTGGCAGAATATAATTTCAAAACTTATGAATCTAAAAACAACTGCACTTCATGGAAATGTTGGTTTAAACAGGAATAAAAACCTAGTACCTTGTACGTAATTTGGCAAGAATAAATAAAGCCTTTTACAGGCTGTTTATTTCACTGTTCACAAACATGTCAAGCAGAGTACTTTAAATAGCATCTCTCTGATTTCAATGAATGCACAGAGCAGTATATCTGTGCATTTATCCTCCTGGAGAAACCATTTACATCATTTGACATAGTAACTGTGAAAACAATATAAGAGATTACCACATATGGATTAATCATATTCAGCAGTTTATATGTGAATCTGATTTACTCACTAGTCACAGTTTTTGCTTGATTTGGAAGAACCAGGATTCTGTTTTCCTAATAGAGATGATGTATGTTCAGGCATACCTCTTAAAAAATTTAGCTCTCAATGTGTGTTCCAGACCATGAGTCCATCTTCTCCCTCCTACTAGACACAACATTTGGTAGCAGAACTCTGTGATACTGTAGTTGCAGCTTTTCATTTAAAAATTCATGATTGGTATAGCATTATCATTTGCAACTGCTTTTGCACACACAATATCTCACTTAATGGTGCAAACTCTTAGCAGTGCAAATAATGTATGGGATCTACAATGCAACTGAGGATGTGAGAATGCAATTAACAGATATAATGAAGTTTATGAAATCTCTGTTTACAAATACAAAGAAAAAATTATAAATTCCAGGATGTATAGCAGTAGGGAGAAATGTCAGTTATGGAAAGACAGGTGAAAGGGGAAAGATGAAAAGGAAATACTTGTACTAAGAGACATATTTTTGTTCTGTTTGCTTTAAAGTACACAGATTCCACAAACTTTGCAATGGATAAATAAATTAATATGACACAGAATTTGCAGCAACAATAATTTATATTGAAAGTTTAATAGCAAAAACCTTTCTAAACAAGACAATAAAGTGAATGTTCCTTAGACAAAACATCCTTAGTCCCTAAGTTTAGGACGCGACTAACAACAGTTTTGCTAAAACCAAACATCTGAATTTCTGTAACAAATTCCATCATCTTTTTACTTGGTTTGCTTGGAGAAATAACTAAACATTGAATCTTTCAGTTCTTCACACTGATCTTTACTTAGGCATGGTTTTGCTGTTTCCTAGCCTTTCCCATCCTCCTTTTTAAGTCCACCTTGACCTTCTGTCATCCAAACATTAAACTCAAAAAAAAAAAAAAAGCAGTTAAACTACTACTGAATGGACTAATGTGCAAATCTTACAATTTTTGAAATTTAAACAAATCTCAAATCTGTCTGAATTTCAGTTTTCTCTTTTACGTTTAGTCAATAATCACAGTTAGAAAACCTCTTCCCAGTTTCATCTTAGCCACTGTTTAGAAAAAGATCACTTGAAAGGCCTGAGTACTGCATGTTTTTGTTGATTTATGAAACTACTTTTGTTTCTTGAAACTAGTGGTTTTGAAAGGGAAAAATACTTGCATTCCCTCCTTGAAGATTCTTTCAGCAGATGAAAAATGGACTTTTTTTAAAAAATTTTTTTTTCTACATGGCACTGTACTTGTCCTTATGAAAAGATTAGTATATAACCATTCTGTCCCAGTTCTAAATGGCTGAGTAAATTGAGTTTCTGTAACAGAGATGCTATGATGGTTGTCTTAAAAATCACAATTCCAGAATGGAGTCACTACTGTTTATGAAAGATTCTATCTAGCTTTAACAAGTAAAGAGATTCTTCCACCTCACTGATGCCAACCATAATTTTGACTTCAAAATGCACGGTCTACTTATGCAATATTATTGTGCAACATTTCCATGACAGATAAAGGAGAATTACCTCTAGTAATTAGAATTACTACTAATCCTGAATATGCAATTGATTTCCTAAGCAATAATTCATTCAGGCAAGACATCTGCATTGTAGTTTTTGGGACTGTAGTAACCAAACCTTTGGTCTTTGCCCACAGTGAAGATTCTCCAGATGGCTAGTGCTCTGCTTTGACAAGAAAAAAACCCCTGAAATGGTTTTTGGAAAAGTACAAGTCTGTAGTCAGGTAAATATTCTAACCTAAGGAATGGGGAACCATATGTGAACACTTTTCATTTCTCCATTCTATCCAACAAATGCTTATTCCATGTAAGACAGAACAGTTTGGGACTGGTTTGGGGAGTTCTTACAGCAGTTCTGGAGGCAGACTGGTATGTTTATCATTCCATCGAGCTGAAGACAGAACTGAAGTAAAGAATCTGATAAACTAAAAAAGTACTCTTACTGATCTGAAGAATAAAAACAGAAAGAAAGTATGTACCACCAGTAGACATGTCTTCCACAGTCTCATCTCAATTTCTTCTGGTAATATTTAGGAAATACTGCCCTCTGGGAGATACACTTATGAAACAGAGGCATTCTTAGACCATAACAAGAGCAAGGGGAACTCTCAAGAAATCAAGGTGTGTAAGGCTGGAATTTCAATGCACCTTGATTACATTACAGATAAAATACAGTTTTGAGAGTATATACTTTGCTTTTAGATGTCTCACATAAGAACAGTTTAGACACTTAAATAGTTTTACAGATAGATTGCCTTATTTCTTTTAGCATTAGTTTCACATGTGTTGAAAATAGTTCTTGCCTACTTAATTGAAGTAGGGGAGGCGTACATTGGTGCTTTTGACTGGGGTAGAATTAATTTTCTTCACAGTAGCAACTACAGAATAAAAGAATATGCTGAGCTGGAAGGGACCCACAAGAATCATCAAGTCCAAATCCTGGCCCTGCATAGGACCATCCCCAAGAGTCCCACCAAATGCCTGAGAGTATAATTCGAACGCCTCTTGAACTCTGTCAGGCTTGATGCTGTGACCACTTTCCTGGGGAGCCCGTTCCAGTGCCCAACCACCCTTTGGATGAAGAACCTTCTAATATACAACTTAAACCTCCCCTGACACAAATTTATGCCATTCCCTTGGGTCCTGTCACTGATCACCTCTGAGAAGAGATCAGTCCCTGCCCTTCCTCTTCCCCTCACAAGGAAGTTGTAGACTGCAAGGAGATTTCCCCTGAGTCTCCTCTTCTCCGGGTTGAACAGACCAAGTGATCTCAGCCGCTTCTCATACGGCTTCCCCTCAAGGCCCTTCACCATCTTCGTTGCCATGTTTTGGACCCTCTCTAATAGCTTAATATCTTTCTTATATTGCAGCACCCAAAACTGCACACAGTATTCAAGGTGAGGCCGCACTAGTGCAGAGCAGAGCAGGACAATCCCCTCCCTCGACTGGCTGGCGATGCTTTGCCTGATGCCCCCCAAGGACGTGGTTGGCCCCCCTGGCTGCCAGGGCACTGCTGACTCATATTCAACTTGCCATTGATCAGGACCCCAAGGTCCCTTTCCATGGCATCATCATCATGGCTGGGCTTCGCGAACGAAGATTTGGGAAGGCTTTATCCACATTTGTTACAGGTACGTTGGTGACTTATGAGGCCAATACGTGACAGACATATCTGATTGCAGAAGGCACAACAGAAAGACTCCTTAGATGGTGTATTCCGCAAGACACGGTTCTTTCTGCGTTGCCTTTTCTCCTCGAGTGTGATCCTGTGTGTGTTCTCAAAGGCATCCGCAGCGTTACAGATGGTGTGTCTCCAGGCCTCCTGATTTGAGGCCGGAGTAGACCAGTTATGGTGATCAATATGGACAAGGCTGAGATGTTGTTTCAGGAAGTCCTTGTATCTTTTCTTCGGGGCTCCTCTCATGCGGCAGCCAGTGGCAAGTTCACCATAGAGCAGGATCTTAGGGAGGTGGTGGTCCTTCATCCTTGAGACATGCCCTGCCCATCGCAGCTGTGTTCTCAGCAACATGGCCTCAATACTTGTGACTGCTGCTTGCTCAAGAACAGATGTATTGGTCACATAATCTGACCAGTGGATGTTTA